>NC_092206.1:1298300-1301518 GCF_043381705.1 Parasteatoda tepidariorum | reverse complement strand
TATGTATAATTAACTATGTTTTAGTTGAATTTATGAACTGTTACAATTGACCCCGTAAGTGGGGACAATTGTAACAACTGCACGACTGTCAAAAATTGTTAATAACTAATATAATAATATTTAAAATCAGGTATTTATTTTTTTTTCTAGTAGAGGATAGTCTACTTTACTCGTCTGTCAATTAATACTAATAATATATTGGATTTTTTGTTAGTTAAAAATAGTTAAGTAAAAAATGTTACAATTGACCCCACTCTCCCCTACTATATAGTATAGTTTGCTATATATTATTAATACAATGAATACTTTGCCAAGAGTTGTTTTTATTTCTGCAACAATCAACGGCAATAATATTTATTTGCCGTATTTCAATGTGTATCATGGATTCAGAAGATTTTTAAAATAAAAGCCAATAAGTAGAATATTGCCACCACATCATGGGTTTAAGCAGATTAAAAAATTAAATTGGTTTATAAAACAAAACCACCAGTTGTAGTGACTCCTCCAGTATTTAGAGTATTCATTTAAAATGACAACCCAGCTGTCACTCCCCCTGCGCGAGGGCTTAAAAAAGCAACCGATACCCTGAAGTGGCCATTTTGAAAATAGAGTTTCACTTACCGATAATCATATTAAACTCACCCCCAGAGACACTTGAAGACTTGACAGTAGAGCATTGAAAAGGATACTTCAAAAAACCGACCCGTGATAGATGCCAAAATAGGTGGTTTCTCTCTCTCTCTCTACTTAATCCGATTTTACTAACTTTTTTCAAATAAAAACTCATTCAAACTAAATTTTCAAACAAGTACACCTGCCTCATTTTAACTTTTTGAGGGAAAAACGTTTCATCGGGATTATTATCCGAAAACAACATCCACTGGCTTATTATTTTTTTAACCGCTTCCCTTACGAATTTTTTTGAAGAAAAAAAAAATGCGAAACATCAACTTCTTTTTTATTTCAATCATAAATACAAGGAACTAAAAAGAAACACTTAATTTGCAAATTGTAAGTTGAAATTTAAATTTTTTTTATGTATAAAAAACATATAGTTTACCATCAGTCCCGAGTGATGAAGGGGAATAAATATAAATAGGATAGTTTTTAAAACAACTTTCCAAACACCAGTGCTGAAATGATACCACATTATTTTACCATTTTTCTTTCTATGTAAATACAGCAACCATCGTATATGAAATAGCACAAAACACACTCAAGGGCGAAATTCGGCAAACTTCCAGTCTATTTATTATTATTTTGGTTCCAACCGAGTAAAAATGTGATAAAACAAAACGTACACGCCCGAGTTATCTCGGGTAAATAAATATTTGCAATACCCGAGTAAACTCGGGATCATCAGGGAAGCGGTTAAAAAAACTTCACAGCAATTAAAATAGTCAATAATTTTGCAACTCTAATATATATATTTTTCACAGCTGTACTGTAACGTGTCTATTAGTGTATTAATAATGGATTGCAATAAAGAATGTAATCTTTATTACCCTATAATGAATAAATCACAAAGTTAAAGCATTCTTTGAATCCTACTAATCTTAAAAGTAATGCGAAAACGTTTATAAAAAGTTTAATTACATAAGTTTTTACAGCTTTATCGTAAACAACTTCTCCACTCAGATTTTAAAAAAAAGAGAGAGCATTTTATTTCAAAAAACACCTTTTTCTTTTATCTGATACCTTACAAAAAAACTTTTAATTGAATTTTTATTTATTCAAAAATCTTTTCATTCATTAATTTCTTCATAAAACATTTTTATATGTGTTTATGTATTAAAATGAATTTTCATATGTATTAAAATGAAGGTAAAACTGGAGAAAAAAAATAAATGATTTTTTATTGTTCTACAATAATGTCTTTAACTGGTGTAAGGAAAGTTCCACTAGTCTAACCATTATATTTAATTTCTATTGAAGTAAGTGAGTCATACTACGAAGAAAACCTGTCAAAAGCAGACTGCCCTACAAAAAAAAAAAAAAAAAANAAAAAAAAAAAAAAAAAAAAAAAAAAAAAAAAAAAAAAAAAAAAAAAAATCAGCGTAAGCAATAGAAAATTTAAAATCGAGATTTTTATATATTTGGCATCTATATGTAGTAAACTACATGTTACAAAAAAAATGTATTTCAATATAAATTTTATTTCTATTAGTTTTATGAAGTTATATTTTAGGTTCTTAATATTGGCAACAGAGAGAAAATAGTTGTCAAGTTACTTTTCTCGAAATCTAATAAGATCGTGAAAGCACTTACCTTGTTTTTTCAATTTGTTTTTTTAAAAAATAGTGTTGACATAAAGTGAATTTTTTATTATAATATAGCACAGTTTACTTCTTTGGGCTTTCTCGATGGATTCTAATTCAATTTGGACGTTGAAAGTGAAAGTTCATTTAATATATTTTTTTTTCATTCACCGCTTCCCTGAATATCCCGAGTTGACTCGGGTATGCATTTATTGTAAATATTTATGATCCCGAATAAACTCGGGCATAGCAGAATTCTTCCATATGTTTTGTTTTATCACGTTTTCAATCGGCTGGAAGCAAAGCAAAAAATAATAATAATTTGCTGCGATGGGAAATTTGCCAACATTTGTTTGGGAGTTGAGCTGTTTGTGGGACTGCAGACGTGTATTGTACAATTGTATTTACAATGGTGGATGAATTTACATCGAAAAAAGAGTAAAAAAAAAAATGGCGTTCGAGAGCGAAAGTGATAGTAATGCAGATGATTTTTCAGATGATGAAGATAGATGTGAACCTATACAAAGACTCGCATTATATTTTTTCATTTGCCCGAGATAATTTGGGATGGTAAATTAAATATTTTTTACATATAAAAAATAATTAAAATGTCAACTTAGAACTTGTGTATTATATTTTGTTTTAGTTCCTCGTATTTATTATTGAAATTAAAAAAAATAAGTTGATTTTTTACGTTTTTTTCCCCCAAAAAATTGGTTAAGGGAAGCGATTAACGAATATGTAAGTAAAACCAAGAAAAAATGGCTTAAAGTAAACCCTAAAGTGGTACTTTCGAAAATGAATTTTTTAAAAAATGGATCGAGCAAAATAGCAGTAAAAAAAAAAAAAAAAAAAAAAAAAAAAAAAAAAAAAAAAAAAAAAAAAAAAAATTTTTTTTTTTTTTTTTTTTTTTTTTTTTTTTTTTTTTTTTTTTTTTTTTTTTTTTTTTTTTTTTTTTTT
>NC_092206.1:1280860-1297581 GCF_043381705.1 Parasteatoda tepidariorum | reverse complement strand
GTAGCACTAAAAATGGCGACAAAAAAGAATTGTTTTTTTGTTTTTGTTTCGTCAGCATTCTTTATTTTACGTTTCTTAGTTTCTAAATAATGATTTTTATTGAAACTTGAAATTTTTTGTTTCCACAGATTGTCAAAAAACGTTGTTTACAAAATTAAATTTCATAAAATTATGAGGCTTATGTATACTTTTTGTTCATTTTAATTTTTGAAATAATATGATTCTTAAAACTATAGAATGTTAAGTTTAAATGGGCCTTTCATGTTATATCATTAAATTTAGTAAAACTATTTCGGGCATTAGGTTTTAACTCTTATAAGAATATACTTCTCTTTTTTCTGCTTATGTACAAATATTTCTCACTTGTGTTTGGGATGTTCCTTCTCTAAAAAGAGGAAATACCTTTTTGTTTTCGTTTGCATAAGAAAGAATATCAAGCATTTTTCTTTTTAAAATTTAATTAGCCACAATAAAGAAGGAACGTTGCAATGCTACGTGCTTTTTTTTTCAATAATAACGACGTCTCTAGAGTAACTGAATGACTGTTTAGATAGAAATCGCAGGTATTAGTCTCATACAACAACGCCCCCTATAGTTCGTTGCGATCGCGAATACTTTTATGACTTTTATAATTTTTATGCTAGTGAGAACCAAAACAATATGGAAATGAATGAGGGAAAACTGGATCCAACCACGTGATTTCCCGGCCAATAAATGTAGTGTTAAACGTTTAACGCAATCATGTTGGAAGTCGCATAAGAAGTATAACTTCAATAATGAGACCCAATTATAAGACGGACTGAAGTGTTTATAATAATGACATGATTTGCACGAGCTTATAGGTTATACTCATATATTTAAACATGCATGCCATGGGTTTTTATTGAGGAGATTTTTTATAGACTTCCTATTTGCATTATTTTTTCAACGTATTGCATTACAAGGTTAACCCATTGATACACTAACGTATAGACAAGTGCAGACAGTCACATAAAAAGCAATACAGCTGTATAGAGTATCACCTGAGTAATTAAGATCTTATAATATAGCCAGGGACTGTAGATATTTTGGAAATGATAATTTAAGATTTATAAATACTGCCATTTTATTAATATTAGGCTGTTAATTATTTTTTTTAACTAACGATTGAGTGACACAATTTTTGGAAGTGGGATGACGTAGTGTGGGTGATAGGTTGTTGAAACGTGGCATTTGTTAGCTCTTTCCATTCCATTTCGAGTGAGCCAAGTATCAATTCTCTTAGGTGACATACATTCTTTCTCAAATATTTCACTATGTACTATTAACATGGAGACTTAACACAAAGACAGGCACCAAGTCATGTGGAACATAAACAAACTCATCGAAGTTGCAACAAAAATATATCAGGGTTACAGTCAAATACATAAACAAATAATAAATCTAAGTGAAGTAAAAGAAGCAGACGAGAAAGAATAATATTTCATCACATTCGATGTGCGATACCACTCTGCATTTAATAAACTTATCGTTCATCAACATTTTAACTTATGTGGAGTAAATTAGCTGAAGTTTACTGCATCATTTTGCTGATAAAGATTAGCTGGTGCTGACGTCATAGGTGGGCATGGGAGGTCTTCTTCTTTTTAAAGTGCAAGTAACCAATTCGAAAGGAAAGCAACCAATTCCAAAACTGTAGGGTATCCAAGCAGTTAGATTGCTTTTGTTTACTATCCAACAAAATAGTTTTGCTTTAACTATTATCATTTTTTCCATTTTTTGTTGAAATTTTTGTAAATTTTAATTATTTTATTTGCTAATTTTATTTATTTATTTGCTAACATGCAAATTTTTAAATTAAGTGCAAAATTTCCTGGATTAACTGGTTCATTTTGAGAGCAAGAGAATGGGTTTTGATGGGTGTTGTTTATGATACAAATTTTTTTGCAATATCTTCTTGAACATTTACTATACGTGTACAGCAAAATTAATAGTTTAAAAAAGATTGTTTTTAATACAAAGTCATTGTTCAACATACATTTTCAATCCTTTTAAGTTTCAATATTGAAAACAATACTGCTATTTTTTAATTAAAATTCCCTTTTTCAGTTTTTTGATGAAACAAAGAAGTGTTTCTCCTTTCATTTTGAAGGGCTTAACGCTGAAATAACTGAAATAGTTTTGACACTCTTTCAGCTGATTGATTATAAAAATATAACACTTGTTCCTGTATAAGCCAAAATTGTGATTTTTGTGGTTTTTGAATTTAAGAGTATTGACAAATGAATAATTGATCATCCCAGAAATCTACAGATGGTAATGATGGATGAACGCAAATGATTCTTCTTTTGTAGGGGAACCCCCGAGACCGCAAAGATTTATTGGTCCTCCGAGTACTCAACTACTTCATCCCTTTTTCAAAACGCAACAATCCGTGACACTCATAGTGCGACAGATTTGGCGATAAAACAGGATGGCTTTTCATGTACTCATTTTATTTATGATTATGGAACATATACAGTCCCCGGTTAAATTTTATTGGACGCATTATAAGATTCCATGTAAAATCTTCATTATCACGTGATACAGCTTTATTGTTTTTATGTGACTGTTTGCACTTGTTTACGCTAGTGCATAAATGGGTTAGGTTATACGATACATGATATAAATTTGACTATTGAATAAATTGAACGATATAGTGTATAAATATGGAATATTTATTATATCGAGCATTATATTAGTATATTATAACAACTGGAAAAAAATATGAGACGCACTGTAGTTTTTTTAACAATGACATGATTGGCACGACATATTTAGACATACATGTCATGAGTTTTTATTCCGGAGATTTCTTATAGACTCCCATATTTGTATTTATTTGTAACGCATTGCATGACAATGTTAATCCATTGATACAGGAGCGTCAACAAATGCAAACCGGTTTCATCCAGAGTAAAAACAATGTAGCTGTATAATTATAATTTTGCATATAGAATCTTAGAGTGCGTCTAATAATATGGACAGGGAATATACATACATTTTTAATAATTATGATAGAAAACTTTAGTCCTTTTTTTTTTAAAGATTTATGTAATAAACTTTAATTATGAAAGGAAAACCTTGACATTTTATTTACTAATATTATTTCAAAACATATGCTTCAACCTCACATTTTAAGTATCAGTAAAAATTAAGTTTTTTTGTGAATTTTCATTTTATTCTAAATAAAAGCATTGATGGTACTTATTGGTTTGTCGAACGCAAGTAAACTCAAATCCTTTTCTTTCCTTTCTTTTCTTAAATTGTTTCTATTTTAATGCTTTTAAAATAGAACAAAATGGCAGTCTACAAAAAAAAAAAAAAAAAAAAAACCCAACTAGAATGACATCTATCGCTTTTTCATTATTGACTACGAGCGACGGAAAGCTTTTGAGTGCAAAATTGTGGCCGAATGAGTCGCGGCCCATTTATTGGGAATCGTTGTCTTTTGAAAGGGCATAGGATGCCGGATCAAAGCGTCACCAGGAAAAATTTACTTATTTTTTAATTATAATTATAGAAATGGTGCGTCAAAAATGTTGTCGACAATGTTCGTTATAAAATCGCATTTAAGTGATGCAGTTTTATATTTTTTATTATTTAAAACTTAAATATTAAATTTAGAATGAAATTTTCTATAAAAATCCCTCTAAACAAAAAATTTATATCTTTCAAGAAAATTGAAATATTGATAATTTTTTGTGTTTAGACCAGTGGTTTCCAACTGGCGGCCCGGGGGCCGCATCCGGCCCGCGAAGCTTTTTTTTGTGGCTCGCGAACTAAAATATATTAGTTGTCATTTTTTTGCGGACAATTTTCGTAAAAAATCTGTATGGGTTTAAAATACTTTTCTTGTTAATAAAGACCTAATTTCTTCGTTTCTGTGAAATTTAACACACCAACGGGGCAAACAAATTTATTTCTCAGGTTTTGCATCCAAGAAAATATTTATTCAAATAAAAAAATAATCGTGTGTGTTGCTCTTTTTTATTTCATTTTTTTTGTGTTTCGTGAATAGAATTTAGCATGCGTGTATCAGAAATTTTCTCGAAGAAATTCTCCGATTTAACTTTTTGAAACCACTCATTTTGGACAAAAATATTTACACACACATTTGTAAATTTTAAAAGTAAATATCTATTTTCTGGTAGTTGCAACAGACAAACTTCAATTTTCTCATTGAACATTTTGTGCTAATAAGCAAGTTTTAATACCAACCTTTTTAAAGTTTCATATCTTATCAATTAGATATCTGTTGCACATTAATTGTTTAATACATAGGTGCACATTAAAGTTATTGTAGCCCGAATTTTTTAATATGCAATTAAATATTTTTAAAAATCTACTTCTTACTTTAATTTGTAATTCAATACTTTTGTTTTGCACAACTTGATAAAAATCTGACAGTCATATTTAATGCTCCTTCAAACATAAAAGAGTCCTGCATAAAATTTTGATAAAGTTGCGGCCCACCATTTGATTTGTATTTTTAATTGTGGCCCCCGGCCTCACGTAAGTTGGAAACCCCTGATTTAGACGATAGAGAGAAAATATCTCATTTGTAATCGAATTATGAAGGCAGATTTTTCCACTTTCACTTTATATTAAAGATTTCATTCATTATTATAACATCGTCATGAATCGAAAGTTTCGATTTTTCTTTTCAAGGTGTGTCTACCACTACAAATATACAATTCCCTAAGACATCGATTCTATGCCTTATCACGGATGAAGGGTCCCCTCATAGTGTTACCCCCAATAGTGCTTAGAATTGAAAGGGGTTCATATTTTGTTTTCTATTTTAACTTATTTCAAGCGTTGTTTACTATAATTACATGTAAATTAGGATTTTCCATGACAGGAAAATATTAGCAATCATAGAGAGGAGAAGAAAAAAAAACAAGCAGTAGCACATGCATATATATATATATATATATATTAGACGTTGCCAGATTTGAAACTTGACATTCATACATGGAAATTTAAAAAAAAAAGAAGAAAAAAAAGTTTAATGCAAGAAATAAGGAATTTTTTGTTACTGTTAAAAGTCAAATTACTTCCTCCCACAAGCTGTTTTCCTTAAATTTCTTTAACAAGTACAGATTTTTCAATTCCAGATAATCGTTTATTTCCTTTATGATTTTTATAAACTTACAATTGTATATTTATGAAATTAAAATTCTCTCTGCTTTCGAAGAAACTTTAGAAAAAAAAGGAAAAACTATGATGAATGAGAAGGGAATGTATAGAGGTTACAGTAAATGTCAAGAGAATGTCCGAAATATTTGTAATATCCGATTGGATGTTCATATTTATTCGATATTTTAATATCTGCTGATAAAGATCGGAGTACCGGTCAGTGGCACCTTGAAGAAACATTATTGTAGGGCATACCGGACTATGTGAAGTCAATAATCACCCATTTCGGTCATTCGCAGTCACAGAGTACGGGTCAAAAAATGTTTTAAAATGGTTGATTTTAGTCAATAATATTTCATTTTTTAAAAAAAAGGGAAAATACATTTCAGCAGGATATATCTTGGAATCATAGGATTGACTTTATAAAGTATTGTAACGTTCCAAAGAGGTATATTCCGAGTTTATCATCTTCTTCGCTATAAGAAAACATCATGAATACCAATGCTCTTCTTATGATTATTCTTATGCATATAATTTCTTGCGCTTAAAATTTCTGCATGCTTATTAAAGAGTACAAAATAAGTTGATTTATTTAGAATAGTGATGTTTGATATTTAATGATGTTCAGTAGTTTGCTTCATTGTAAACTAAGTGATTCGTGATGTTAGTTTAAAATGTTAGTTTATACGTGATACATAACTCCTGTTTACGCTCAGCTGCAGACATTTTCGGCCATTGACGGCAAGATTTTTACAGTTGCGTTCTTTAACCCTCATTATCCCGAGTTAACTCGGGTACGTATATAGTGCAAATAGGTGTCATCCCGAGAAAACTCGGGGGCAGCAGAATGTTGACTCGGTCGGAAGCAAATAATAATAATCTGCTGCGAATTGCCAAGTTTTATTTGGGAGTTTTGCTGTTGGACTGCACGCTTATTTTGTGTATATACCATGGTTGCTGAATTTACATGGCAATAAGAGTAAGAAAGAGAATGGCTTAGTCCTTTACTGACGTTTGTGTTGTTCTTTGTTTTAAGAACTATCATACAAGGACTCATATTTAACTTTTTTCACTTGCCCGAGATAGTAAACTGACTTAAATGTCTCTTACAGATAAAAAAAAAAAAAAAAANATTTGTGTATCATGTTTCGTTTCTTGTATTTATGAATGAAATAAGAAAGAAAAATGTTTTAATAATTGGTTAATAAAGTAACGCTAAAAGTAGTTGAGCCAGAATTAATGTCTACTCACTACACTACGAAAAAAAGTGCAGTAGTTTCACTACTTGTATTTCTGACCACTGGTCAGGACATCCATAAGAGGGAATTGTTGAGGTCATCCATAAGAAATGGGATGGTTTAACCGTTCGATAGCCGCCATTCTTCCGCCAGATGATTAACCGTTATACACTGATATTTATAGGGGATACGAATGAATTCTGGGTGATGAAATTCTTGAACTAAAAAAATTTCATGTTTTCAAAATGTTAATTTTTTTTTAACAAAACAGTTAAATTTTAAATGACTCAGAGCAAACTAAAAAATAACATGATTTATAAGCTGCTATTATCTGTGTAAAGAAAAAATATTCTTAAACCAAGACATTTTAATTGACTATCTAACATGTTCTACTACTATGTTCGATTTTGAGTGGCAAAAAAAAAACCTGAATTGCTCTTAATAGATTTTAGTATTCCTTTAAGGGTAAGAAAGATTTTGGTTAAGAAAAAAAAATTCCTAAACCCCAAAATTTTAATGCAGTCAAACCCCGTTATAGTGAACATGGTTTATAGTGAACTCCAGGATAGAGTGAACGAAATGCACGTATAATGTAATTTTTTTGTGTATAGAGTGAACCAAAAGAAGAGAGGAACTTTTTTCTGTATTCGACTGATTTTTTTTCTTTCTTCATTTTTTTTTTTAATTTTGAAATTTCTACGTAAAATACATATACTGATTTTTTAAGACCATCTATTGAGGGGAATGTAGCTTTCTTGTTTGCTTCTTCTATCTCAGTTTTCCCATCCCTCAATTATTTGTATGCTAGACGAAGAGTAGTAAAAATTAACACGTTTTTTGTTATTGTTTTTTAATCATTTTTGCATTTCATTTTATGGGTCATTTACTTAAATAATGCGTCATAAAAGAGAGCGGTTCTGAAAAATGAGTGTTTGCAGTACGGATATAGTGCACTCCCGGTTATAGTGAGCCGAAATTTCATTCCCTTGAAGGTTCAATATAGTGGGGTTTGACTGTATTCTTAACCCATAGATCTTAGTGTTTTTAAAATGTTACCAAACATGCCCTTTCACTAAAATGTACGCTTTCGAACTGAAGTGAAAAAAAAGAACATAATTCATTCTTTTTTTAGTTTTTTCGAAACACTTTCTTCCAGTAAACCGTTCAATTTGTAACAAGTGGGGAAAAAAATGCAATTTTTACTTTTAGAAGAAAATTATTTATTTGTGGCAAATATAAAAGTGAAAGGAGACGTAAAAACTTAGAAAAATATATTATTCTTCACTTATTCCTGCATTCACGATCAAATACTGTTCGTTATATTATTCTCATCGCTTGATTGGTTGAATTCAAAAAGAAACCTTGGACACGCATGCGTTGCTTGTCCGCAAGGTCCTCACCATAGCAACTGCAGTGTTGATGACGTACCCCATTCTTTATTTCGGTCCCGAGAAATGATTCCTACGAAATCCCAAAGAATTCCTTTGCCCTGCTACCCGGGTATGTGATTCGGGGCAAACAGAAGATAAAAGAAGACGTCAATCGTGGAATTTCTTCGCGGAGTATTGAGGGGGCCCAAAAAATGCTTTACTGAAAGCAGAATGGGGAAGCACAACAGCAAACTAACACGGGAGGAATTGGAAGAATTAGAGGAATTGACAAACTGTAAGTATTGCTTCTTTTTTTAGAATTATGTTCATACATTATAATTATTTAACACTAAAAATTATTATTACGTAATTATGATAGTATTCTATTCTTGAGAAAGTTGCTATAAATTAATGTATCTAAAGATTTAAAATGATAAGAATTTTTGGAAATCATTGAAATCAATATGAGTGAGAGAAAAAACTAAAAATGTGATGACACAATTATTAATTAATTTGATTTAATAAATTTGTTACATATTTGTTATATAGTTAATATATTTGATAAGTTTGGCTAGAGTTTTCTCTAAATACACATTTTTAATGTTTTGTGTAAATAAATAATGTTTGTGTTTTTAATGTTTTGTTACACTCCATGTAAAATCTTATATTTGTTTAAATTGTCATGAATTGACTTTATGAGCTGCTGTTATAATGTTCGTAATATTTTTATATGTAAAAAAAAAATTATTATCTAGCATTAAAAACTATTATCGACACATAATAGAATTCCTACATTCGTTCATTTGAGACAGTTGTAATCCATTTATGGGAAGAAAATATTTTAAAACTATACGAAATTTTAAAAATAGTAAAAATTATTGAGCCATTCAGAAAAAAAATGAGCGATACACTTTTTATAACGAAATATTTGCTTTAAGTTTATTTTAAGTAATTCAATTTTGTTTTTGTTATAAACGGACTGTTTTGATATTCGTTAAATTGCGAATATATTATTATCTATAACATTAGTGTAGCGACATTTTTATAAACATGCCTAATTCTACCATAGCCGGTCAAATGACCGGACTTCTTGATGGAATGTCAGAAATATGGATGTTCGGAAGGTAATAAACTAAAAAAAAACTTTATTATAATGAAACAAAATAGCATATTCACAATTTTTATGCATTACGAACACAAAGAATAAGAATTTTTTATTCATTGCTGAACGCATTTTTTGCATATTCAGGGTGCTTCCATTGTACATTTTCCGCAAACATATTTCGTCTAATTATTATTATTTCTATAATTCTTAAAATTAAAATTATAATTATAAGAATATATAAGAATAAATATATATTTATTATAATAGGTAAATTATAATAATTATAACTATTATAATATACATACATTATAATGATTATAATTCTTATAAAAATATATGAGAATTATAATTCTTATAAGAATATATAAGAATTATTGTTCTTATAATTAATATTATTTCTTCTAAGAACTTGATTGTTTTGACATTTTTCTGGACAAAAACTAATAGTGAGTTAGAACTGAAGTAAAGCTATCAGCATAAAGCTAATGTACATTTAGTTTTCTGACACAAAAATGCCCACCTTTTTTTGAATTCACAGTTATTCTGACAACAGTCTTTGCAGACATCGTCATTTCTGATATCCTTATAAAGCAATACACTTTGTTCTCCCGGTTGTGGTATACTATTACAAGTATTATTCGTAACAAACAATAATAGAATATTAACTGTATATAATTGTTAGAAAAGGATGATGAGCGCATTTATTGCGGTCTTTTGATCGGTTATGGTATGTTTAGTGTTAATTCAACTAAATTAATATTTGCTGTATATGTTAATAACAACCCCAAGTGAACAATCCTAATCTATCTAAATCTGCTGATATTCTCAGTGGGTTAGAGTCCATCCAGAAGTTTTCGTGGTTTTCCTCACCATCAAACGCAAATGCGGGAGAGTCCTCTACAAAGGCAACCAATACTGAAGGTGACCCAATCCCTGGGTTGGGTTCAACGACGGCTAAAATAAAATCTAACTAAATCCATTCACTTTGCAGTTAGCAATAAGTCTCAATTGATTATTTTACCTTTTTAGTATATTCTGTTTACGCATTGATTTGACTCAGTTGTTGTTTTTTCTGGCATTTTTATTTTTCTCGTTTGTGCAAAAATACTTAATGGAAATCACGAAATAATATTTAAGAAGAAAGCAGAGTGGGTTTTCGAAATAATGAATTTCAAAAGGCTAAATAAATGTTCTTGTCTAAGAATAGTTTTTGTGTTCTTTTGTTAAAACGGTTTTAGTATTCATGGTGGAAATCTTTTCTTTGCGTGTGAAAGGAGAGAAACCAACGCCCTGGCGGAAAAATGGGTCAAATTTCCCTGTCCAATAAAAAAAATTCAATGCAAGTATTTTTTAGGTTGAAAATTTTAAACGATGCATTTAAGTTTTTTCCCCTCATTTTTTTGAAAATTGAAAAAAAAAAAGCATTAATGAAGTATAATTAATTCTTTAATTATACTTTCGGTCTGCTTATTATTTCCTTTCTTTTTTCTTCCATCTGCGCATTAAATTAGGGGGCGTTGTATTTTCATTCATTTAATTTTAGTTAAAGATTTGTAGTGTGTTGTGTTCTTTGGTTTTAGGATTTATTATTTTTTAGTATGCTTTTGAACATCGTTTTCTTTTGTATTAGTTTAAGTATTATACTTTTGTATTTTATCTCCTCTCAACCTTGACAAAACCTTTAGGGTACAGAGAGAGTTTCCGGCGATGGTACCCCCTGACGACTTCAGTTCTCATTGTTTACTTCTTTATATATTCCATTGGTTTCAGTTTTCTTACTGAATTTCTGCTGCTGTATTTCCACTAGAAATGTAGCTTCTTTTTTAATAATTTTGATTTCTCTTCTTGTAGTATAATTAAAAAAGTACTTATTTTCTAATCTGAAACACTTTATCCTTTCACAATCTTCTTGGGGCGCCGTCAGCCACACTTTTCCCTTCCCCCCTATTGTTTGCAGATTTCACGAAACGAAGAAAAATCTGAAATTATAAAGGAATTACAATTATGAATTGATAGAGGAGCGTAAACAAAAGCAAACCGGTTTCATCCGAGTAAAAGCCCCTCATAATTATAATTTTACATAGAATCTTTCTAATAATTTGGCTAGGGACTGTAGTAGTCTTTGAAAGAATTATACTAATCTTTAAACTTAAAACATTTAAAAAAAGTATCTCCTTTTTTGAATAAAATTAAAATGAATAATGAAATAGTATCCTATATTTTAAACTTAAAAAAAATATTTGCAAACGAAAAATTATTTTTCTGAAGCTTACAATTTTACTTAAAAATGAGTGCTTTCATCTAAACTAAAAATTTCAAATCGCATAAAACAAATTTAAGAAACTCTATGTTAAATTATTTTTTCAATGACCTCATTTATAATAATATAAAAAATAAAAATATTACGCACTTTTTTTTCCAGAACGAAACTGATAATAAAATTCAAAAACGGAACGATATTATTTAACAACTTTTTCTCCTACAAATAAATAATAATAAAATAAAAGAATGATAAAACTAAATGATTTGACCAGATGAATTGCATTTGCGTGACTATTCAAAACTAATTCGTTCCATTTTTACCATTCTGGAAATTCAATATTTGATTAGTACAGTGAACGAGATACATAATTCTTAAAAAATTCTTTATAAAGTTTCATTTCAAATTAATCTAGAACTATCGATGATTTCATCCATAAAAGATTTAATATTAAAACGATAACTCTCAGACAGCAGAAGAGTGTCTGGGCATGTTGCCAAAACGGAAAATTCGCATTCAAGAAAAACAAGTGACCTCAGCAGGGAAAGAGGGATCGATGCTGCTCCTTTCAATTTCATTAAAAAATAAATTATTTCATTTAAAGTGGAAAAGCGCCTTTTATAAGTGACATTTTGCAGGAATCTTTAAATGGAATTTCTGCGAAAAGATCTCTGCAAGACGAGTTCAATTCATCATTGTGTAGAAGTTAAATTTTAGAGCATGCAAGGTTCGCATAAGTTACATAAGTTAACATTTATATATAAAAAAGTGGCAACAGACTTGATACAGAAATAGAACGCTTTGCTTTAAAATATTTGTCGCTGTTTATTATTATTTATTAAAATACTTTTTTGAAATATCTTCTCGCTTCTGAACTATATTTCATTTAAACTAAATTCCTTGTGTTTCAACCTTACCTTATATTCAAAAGAATTTTTTTTTTGTATAAATTACGTTATTAAATGACAGAAGCCTATACAAAATCGAACTATTTTTCTCTTTAACGTTTAATCCTATTTATGCCAAGCAGTTCAAAAGGCTGTTCTTTTTTCCTTTTTTTTTAAAAAAAGAAAGAAAAGAAAAGAAAAAGAGGTGGCACTTATTAGGATATATTCTGCAGAAATCGGATATTTTTTTGTCTACCTTGATATACTTGAACCTGAAGTGGAACATTTTTTAAAGCTTAATATAACAGTACTTGAAATACCATTTTGTTTTCTTTCATAAAACTTTTTTAAAGACAGCTTTTGATGACTGAGCATTAATGGGTTTAAAATATCAGAAAAACATATTTCAAAGATTTTTTTTATTCCATTAGACTTAAAAACTTGCATTATTATTTTTATATTTTCTATAACCTATTTCTTAAATTCCAAATACATACTTTAAATGATAAGCATGATGATGTGTAGTGAATATTATAATTTAAAAAATTTCTGATTAAACTTATTTCATTCAGAATTTATCTTCTGCTATGACAATCCAATAAATGTGAGAAGTCATTTTTAGCTTTATAATAGATAGTCGATTGTTTGACCCATTATAATAATAATACAACTGCGAAATCCTTTACATTGCACTCCAAGAAGACATGTGACCTATGACGTCAGCCAGTCTTTATCAGCAAAATGGCGTATTAAACTCTCTACATAAGTTAGAATGTTAATAATGAACGATAAGTTAATTACTAAAAACGGATTTTATATCATGAAAAATATCCTGTTCTTAAAACGACACTTTTTACCTCGTAGAAAGATAAAAATTGATAGGAAGATAAAAATTGATTAGAAATGTTAGAAGAAAAATTTTTGCTCGAACTCATTTGGAACTTATTTTGATAAGTTACAAAATAGAAAAATGATTAAAGAATGAATGTTGGTTATAAAAAGTCTTAATATTGATGAAAGAGCTATTTTAAATGAAGGTATATTATTGTTCATCGATTACAGTCATTGTAAAAACTGAGTTTTAAAACTTTTATCTGCATTTCAGAAGGAAGCATATTATTGTTTTTGAAAAATAACTCCATCCATTATAATAGTACTCAACTGGCAATGTTTTGTACATAATTTATATTGACGTAAATATACTAGAGTATATATAATAGAGAATAAAAGTAGAAAACATTCTTTGCGATAAATTTGAGCAGGGGAAAAATACAATTCCCCCCTGATAATAATAACCTAGAAAAATATAGTTTATAACTGTATTTTCCCCCTGCTTATAATGGCGTATAACCCTACCAAAACTGTATTACTTCGTAGTATAGTTTTGGTAGGGTTGTTCTAGGGCTACACTAATGGGTTATTATTTAATGGTCATTACAGGCTCTACTAAAACACACTTTTTTAGATCAATGGTGAGAGTCATGCTCAGGGGATAAAACACCCAAAAGTGACCCTGGTTCAAATCCCAGTGACGGCTGGAATTCTGCACCCGGCTCTCACCAATCGCAGAGCTGACGTAAAAAATATCCTCAGTTGGTAGATGGATCATGGGTTAGAAACCCCTTGCAGTTAAGCTAACCCATGGAGTTTTTCGTGGTATTCCTCTCCATGTAACGCAAATACGATAGAGTTTCACTCAAAAGACCTCCACGAAGGCAAATTTCTCCCGATACTTGATCCAGAAGTTCCCTTGTCTTCCGTATTGGGTTCAATATGGCAAAGCTACGGAGTTGAAGATTGTTAGTCGTAAGCTCTAAATAGGATCGGCTGTTCAACGATGAAATAAAATGGTCACCATCGATCGAAGACCGAGAATGAATAAGCAACGACGAACTGATCCGATGTCTGTAAATGACACTTTGGAGGGGAAAGGATGGGAGTAACTAAATTTTTGACCTTCCTCATTTAGGGATTAAAACAAAAATGTTTGAAATCATGTCTTTATATTTGTTTAATATTTTTTGCGTCTTTTTCAAACTTAAATAGGTTCGATTAATTTTGCTATTCACCTGAAACTGAAAGAAAAACAATTTTGAAAGCACGTTGATCATTTTTAAAAATTGTCATTCATTTTTTTCCCCCCAGCAATTTAAAATAGTATAAACTATGTTATTCATTTAAGAGAATTTATGGTGTTTTAGTGCATTTTTTTCAGCCATTTTTCACTACGGAATATATTTGTCATTCGAACTATATCATAAAAAAGTGATATTAATACTAACAAAAAGCCTTCCCTAAGTAGAAACTTTCCGAAATATTCTAACTTGATAAAATATATCACCCCTCCCCCCTTTCATTCTCTTTAAATAAACTGTAAAAAAAGAATTCTGAATAATTAACTCATTTTGTTCGTCAGTCAATAAATTAATTCATACACATATATCTAATGAATGAGTCATAGAAACTAGATAAAAATGCATTCAAACAATACGTTTAACAAAAGAAATATTCAGAAAAATGATTGGCTAAAATAATCACAGAAGTCTAAAAAAAAAAGAAAAAAAAATAGAAGTAAAGGTTAATAGTGAATTCCATCATAATGATCCAAGGGTTGGCCCACTGCCATAATATTTAGCGATCAAACCAGTGCGTGTGTTTCGATGCCTTTCGTATTTCTTTTTTTTCCTCCCCTCAATGATTTTTCAGGAAAACATTTATTTATGAATGATTGAATGTGTGTTGCCAGGTGCACAATTCGAAACGTGACACTCTCCTTGTGTTTATAACACAATCAAAATACGGAGTAGAAATATATGAATGTCGTGCCACATTAGAAATGAAGTTTTCAGCAAACATTTTGAGCAAAACTCTCATTACTTTGTTTCTCAGGGAGTGATGGATTCTTCATAACAATGCATTGTAGAAAAAATGTTTTTTAATTGTATCTTCACAAAATAATTTTATAAACAGGGGAATCATGTAGTTCCCTACTATACTTGAATAATTATTCATTATTAAAAAATAGTATTCGAGTATTCCCTCATACTCGAATAATTCGCAAAACTCTGAGTAAGAACTTCGATGGCTGAGGGCGCTCGCCTTCCAATGAGGTGACCGAATTCCAGGGATGGCAAGTCGATACGAATTCCGCATCCGGTTTGCACCGACCACAGTGATAACCTCAAAATATCCTCAGTAGTAGACGAATCATGGGTCCCCTTGCCGTCAGACTAACCGTGAGAAGTTCTCATGGTCTTCCTCTCCATGCAACGGGCTAGCTCCATCAAAAAGTCCTCCGCGAAGGCAAAATTTCTCCCCGTTTCAGGAGATCCCTTGTCTTCTGGATCGAGTTCATAATGTCAAGGAGTTGAACATGAATGGTCGTAAACCCGAATATTGGGTTCAGCGACGGTTATACAAATAAATAAAAGAAACCTCTTTAAGGTTTAGAACCATATATATGAGGACCCTATTTATATATTTAGAACTCTTTGTAAGTTCTTACACATTTTTTTATACATACTACGATTTCTAAATTATTTAGCGTAATATTATTTTGATGAGACCGTAGAGTTATAATTACCAAAGTTAATTTTAAAAAAAGGATAGAAAATCAACAAAAAAAAAGTTCTGACGATCACTGGTTACCCATGGGTCAAATGATTTTTCTTTCTGGATGGTTAAACATTTCATATCATGAGTTGCAATGTACGTTTGTCGTCGGATAGATTTTGCCTATGTACTTGTTTCACAAAATAGTTTTCCTTCTTCAGTATTCATTTTTATATTGAAATCTACCGTCAAGTCAGTCATTATACGTCAATAATAAAAATACTTTCAATTATTATTATGTTAATGCATTAAAAATGACTGCTAGTGAAAATAAAAAGAAAAAACATCAGCGGTCGCCATAGCAACGCATGCAATGACGACGCATGCGCACTTATTACTCTTGAACACAGTTGAATAGTGTGATGACTGCCCAATAAATTACAAACGCCATAAAACTCAAAACAAGACCCATTTTGCCAATGGGTAAAGACAGTCATTTGGGTATACAACTGCATTCCGGTTTATATTTGGAATTAAAAAAGTCCATAATAATAATAAAAATAAAAAAAGAAAGATTGTTAATGTCCACACAAAACAGGGGTGATAACTTATGAAAAAGTCATTTATTCGAACTCAAAAAGGTGCATCTACAATCAAAATTAAATGAATGTCATTTAAAGTAATGAAGAATTGACATATATTAATCTCAACACTAATTTGTAAACTGCTGTTTGTAGAAAATGCAACACCATGAAAGAATCATCAGAATCAAATGAAATTTAATGCAGAAACGACTTGTACTGATACAAATAAATGATGAAATTTTCAAAACAAAAGAAACAAATTAAGCGTCCGAAATCAGTATTTGGTGCAGCCACCACGCGCTGCAATAAGTGCTGCTATACGACGTGGCATGGAGTCAAACAGATGTTGAATATCTGCTTGAGGAAGAGAATTCCATATCGCTTGTATGCGCAACCAAAGTTCGTCTTTGGAAACTGCAGGACGCGGATCACGAGTGAGACGCCGACCAACCATATCCCACACGTGCTCAATAGGCGACATATCCGGCGAATAAGCAGGCCAAGGAAGAAGTTGCATGCGTTGTGCTGAACAGAAGTCTCTAACAGTCCGCGCAACATGTGGGCG
>NC_092206.1:1218037-1280187 GCF_043381705.1 Parasteatoda tepidariorum | reverse complement strand
ATCCATTATTAAAATAATATTTCATTTGATTCTGATGATTCCTTCATGGTGTTGCATTTTCTACAAACAGCAGTTTATAATAGACTATACTAAAAAGAACAATTTGAACGCAAATAATATAGATCTGAAAACCATTATTAAATTGATTTATTATTCTATTATCATTAACAGTTTTATAATTAACTATTTCTCCTCGAGATATGAGAAATAATTTTTTTTTCACTGGAAAAATGATTAGAAAAATGACATACATCTTTTATGTCTTAAAAATTATGTATCATCATCTTCAAAATCTATTGACAATTTCCACTCCATCAACACAATTCACAACTCTTTTTTTTTAATATTTAGAAAACACTCGTTTATCACAAAATTGTTAACTTTTATTGAGATAGTGTTGTCAAGAAATCATTGAGAGTTAAAAAAGAAGAACTGCTAAATTTTAAATTAAATGTCCTCAGGAAGACTGTGAATGCTGATTCATAGAAACTGTACAGAGCAAAAGTTAATATTAAAATAAATTTAAAAAAAAAACAGTATAATTTATAACATATTATCACTTTTAGTTGAAATTCTGAAAATAAAATATATTAATGAGAGAGCTTGTTTTACAAATTTCTATAAAATATTTAAAGTGTGAAGAAGTGTTGCCAACTATTTCAGAGAGGAGTAAAGAAATAAAAAAGTTATTTAACCGCTTCCCTCGATTATCCCGAGTTAACTGGGGTATGTGTATAGATTGCCAATATTTATTATCCCTAATAAACTCGGGTATAGCAGAATTCGTCTGTACGTTTTTATTCGGCTGGAAGCGAAACAAAAAATAATGCTTTGATGGGAAGTTTGCCAATATTTGTTTGGGAGTTTTACAATTTGTGGGACGTGTTTTGTATAATTGTGTATACGATGGTTGATGAATTGACATAGAACAAAAAAAGTTAAAAAAAATGGCGTTCGCGAGCTAAAGTGAAAGTAACGCAGACGATATTTCAGATGATGAAGATGTGAATAGATAAAAAGACTTATATTAACTTTTTTCATTTGCCTGAGATCATTTGGGATAGTAAACTGAAGGTAAATTGAATATTTTTTACGCATAAAAAATTAATATTTCAATTTAGAACTTGAGTATTATGTTTTGTTTTAGTTCCTTGTATTTATGAATGAAATAAAAAAAAATATGTCGATTTTTTGCATTTTTTTTTCTTCAAAAAAACTGGTAAGGAAAGCGGTTACCAATTTTTTTGAAAAGAAAAGCGACAAATCAAATTTTTTTTTTGTTGATAATTTATGAAAAAATCGTTTATTAGAAGTCATTTATTATTCAGGAATTTCCAGGGTAAAGAAAAAAAAAAGAATGTGTCAAGAGATGGATGGAGTTTTTATTTTATTTACTCATTCGCAACGAAAAATATTGAGAAATAGTGTGTGCAAATATTGTAAGCAATTTTCTTTTTTAAAAAATAAGCTTCATGCGCTTTAATTATTGAAGTTAAAAACTTATCCACTCAAAACGAGAAGAGCATATTTTTCTTCTTCTCAAAAACAATTGAAAGACGAGAATAAATACCGAGTTTCTTCAACATTTTTGTTGAGCCATTCGCTGCCTTAGCTCTGAAAACTGATGAATACATTTAACTCTGCATTACGCATTTGTTTCCTATTTATGCATTGACGATGCTTTTTAAATGAATTCCGAAATAGGTTGCTGAGTATTCCGGAAGTATATTCGATACTTTTCCAGGATAAAATGTCAGTGAACCTTCTTAAAAGATGTCTCCTAACATCTCGATAGAATTCTTTCAAAATAATGAATCTCTCCTGATTTGCATATAAAACATCTCAACCCAGAAATCTGTTTTGAAAATGTTGAGAGCAGTTTCTTCGTAGTTTTAATGTAAGTTCGAAGAGGGTTATCTTCTCCTTCAAATATCCTTCCATCAAATCAATATTTCATACTCACTGCACATTAGTTTACCAAGTAATGTTTAATTTCGGAGGGGGTTTCATCTCTTAAATTCTCCCCAAAACTACGCCACTGGTTGAAAGGATAGAAAAAAAATGAGTGTCTTTGTAGTTGAATCTTTGGAAAATAAAAATAGATCTTTTTTTTCTTTCCAACATGCAAAAAAAAGTACGTAGTCAAATTTTCATTGTCAAATCAGTTTTTTTAAAAATAATCATATCCACCCAATTCAGAAATAGAATTTTGAGAAGAAGAAAAAGAAAAAAATTTATTAATGCTCCTCAACTCATTTCGACCTATTGTAAAACAGTCAAATCATGATGTTCATTTTTTATAGTTGAATTCTTTTGTGACTATTTTATCCATGCTTCTGTCCTCTAATGACTAACTATTACAATCGATTGAAATATAGATAGAGCGATTAATAAAATGTCAAGAGTTCGCGGTAAAAACTTTTCATAGTCTGATACATGGGGGTGCATTTAGTGAGTCCAGACATTTCTAGAGTCGACAAAAATATTTTCAAAACATCAAAATGCTTAAAAAATAATGAGAGAACTTTCCCACAACAATATTCTCTCATGTTTGAATATTTCGATAAAGCTATCGATACCTTACCTAAGGTTAAATGAAAATTGTGTTTTCAAAAACACAATTTTCACTTAACCTTAGGTATTTCTGAACACACTTTTTATGAACTTCAGTTTTTAAATTATGGATGAAGACAGTTTAAAGTAGCTCCATTCGTCGTCCTAGTTGGCCAGATAGCCCAGTGTGGGCCAATGCCTTCCTCTGAAGATTTCTCCATAATGAATTCCGATTTATCTTTGATCTCCAATACAATTTGTTTTATCACGTTTTTATTCGGCCGGAAGAGATACAAAAAATAATAATAATCTGCCAATATTTGTTTGGGAGTTTTGCTATTTCTGGGACGTGTTTTGTACAATTATATATAACGATGGTTGATGAATTTACATAAAAAAAAAGAATAGAAAAAAAAATGGCGTTCGCGAGTGAAAGTGAATACTTGAAAACTGATATTTAACTTTTTTTAATTTTCCCGAGACAATTAGGGATAGTAAACTGGCGGTATTTTTTACGCATAAAAAAAATTAAAATTTCAACTTAGAAATTGTGTTTTGTTTCAGTGCCTTCTATTTATGAATGAAATAAAAAAATAGGTTGATTTTTTGCATTTTTTCCCCCTTCAAAATAATTGGCAAGAGAAGCGTGGTTAAAACAGTTTTAAAATAAAATTTTCTTCATTAAATTCTTTTCCTTTCATGTCTAGACATGATAACGGAATTCAATCAGTGAACTATAATATTTGGCCGTCACATCTTTTAATCAGGGTTGACAGCAAATGTCAAATTCGAATGTATTTTTGAACGTGCCTAACAGAGTGGGTCACTAACTATTAAGTACATAAAAATTGATTGAGGTTTCAGAAAGTATTTCAAGAAGTATCACTGTGTAACTGTAACCATAGAAATAGATTATTTCTTTTTATTATTTTACTTTAAGAGTAGGAACGCTTCATTTCTCTGTTCGGCATTTAATGCTATAATAATACAACGAAAAGTTAAAACCCGTCAAAATTTCCCGATATCATGAAGCCGCAATGGCTTTTATTCTTTTTTGGAAAAAGAACGTTTTGCTTTTAGAATTATGATTTGTGTATGGATTATTTTTTCTGATGGTTCTTTCATACTACTTTGTTCTCCTGTTAAAAAAAAAATTTGAGATCTTTTTTTAAAGGAAAAAATGTACCGAATTGATTTTCAAATTTTTTTTTAATCTTTTGTCCCTTGTAAGGATTTTTAAAGGTTTTAATTTATATATTTATATTAATAATTAAAAAAAAACATGTTTGTTTGATGACTGTACCCTTTAAAACAAATCGCCGGTTTTTACTTATTTAAATGGGGGGATATATTTAATATGTTTTTAGTGCATTTATTAGATTTTTTGTCTGTGTGGTTTTGCGTATTTCGAACAGGCAGGTTTGAATTTGGATTCAACTGCTTCCCTTACCATTTTTTTTTAAAAAATGCAAAAAATCAAAATTTTTTATTTCATTTATAAATACAAGGAACTAAAACAAAACATAAGTTCTAAGTTGAAATGTTGAATTATTTACGCGTAAATAATATTTAATGTACCATCAGTTTACTATACCAAATTATCCCGAGTAAATGAAAAAGGTTAAATATTAGTCTTTGTATAGATTCATAATCTGAGAAATCTTCTTCTGAGTTTGCTGAATGCAGCATTTATTAGGCCGGGACAGCCTGGTGGGTAGGGGGCTGGGCCCATGTTCGTGTTTCGATCCCCTCTGGCCGAAGTAAATGGTGACTGATGCACGTTCAATCTGTCGAGTCGTAAAAGTCCTCCATGCACGCATAACAAATCAATATCTCTGGGGGAACCTTGTCTTCTGGGTAGGGTTCAAAATGACAAGGCTACGGAGTTGAACATGAGTACCCAAAAATTGGGTTCAACGACGGATATAAAAAAAATGCAGGATCTACGCCCCTGAAGTTTCTCATTCTGTCCTTGCACCTGAAGAAAATTCTTCTCTGGACATCACATACATACAGACAGCTGTAGCATCATTTGCAAGCGTAGGTCAAGTTCACCCTTCACGTCAAATGCTACAATTTCAGCGTAGCTAAATTTATTGCCCACGAAATTTATAAATAAATGAACTTTGTTATTTTTTATGGCAAACTTACATTATGATGATCGCTTTTAAAGCCGATATTAAAATTAGGTATGAAATACAATTGTTAATTTGATTCACTATAATTATCCCTTTTGATTTATTATATATACATATATTTTTCTTCTTTTTAATGCTGCTGCTCAGTTAATACTAAGCAATTAAGACAATGGTAAGTGATCTTTTTAATGATTTGTGACCTATATTCATTGAAATAAATGGAATAATTATTGTTTTTATTTAATGCAGGTACAAAGATTTTATACAAGATTGTCCTTCCGGTTATATGACAAAAGAAGTAAGTTTGCTTCATATAACATTGAAAAATATTATATCCCTTATAAAAAAAAAGTGTCCCTTTCCATATCGCACTCTATGTAAAATCTTAATTACTCGGGTGATTCATTGTTTTTACGCGTGTATCAATGGGTTAAAATAAACGATCTATAATATAAATATAGACTATTTATTATATAAATATAGACTATCAAGCATTACATTTGTATATTATAATAATTAGATCCAACTATGAGAGTTTTTTAATAATATAGACAATACTTTTATAGTTAAACATCCATGTAAATGGGTTTTTATTCGGGTGATTTTTTATAGACTTTCTATGTGTATTTATATTTAACGTATTGCATTACGATGTAGTCCAAAAGATACATAACAAGTGCAAACCGCGTAAAAACAATAAAGGTGCGATAATGAAGATATTACATAGAATCGTAGAGTGCGTCTAAAAATTTACTTTATACCAGTGTTTCCCAAACTTTTGTGTACACTTTTTAAATGTAACGCAGTGTACCACCCATAAGAAAATGAATATATTTTTTACTATACAAAAATTGCACAAAAATTAAAAATCACAACTGGCTGTTGACGCCACTCATTATTAACTGTTAACTTTGCAAAAAAATGACCAATAGAAAAATACGTCATCGTAAATTTTCATGGCTGGCTTTCTTTTTAAATAAAATGTTTTGAAATTTTCTTTTGTTGCAAAATATTTCGCATAAGAACGCGTACCCCCGCTAAACTGCCCCCCCCCTGGGGATATGCTTACCACACTTTGGGAAACACTGCTCTAAACTATAACTTTTTTGCAATCAAATGAATCTGCAATCAGCCTGATAAAAAAGGATTGTTTCTAGAAAGGAATTAATAATGGGGACCAGTCAATCACTTTGCTGACTATTGATTGTGGTGAGAGAAAAAAAATATTTCAGACATTGAAAGAGTAATTATTTGTTTTTCAGGAATTCAAACACATTTATGGTCAGTTTTTTCCATCCGGTGATCCAACGAGATTTGTCGACTACGTCTTTAATGTTTTTGATATAGACAAGGTAAGGTCACCAATTTAATATTTTTTAATGCTTGAAATATGTATTTACCCTCTAAAATGTTTTAGTGTATATCGCATAGTGTACTAAAACTACTTTATGTGTTAATGAAACAGCACAAAGAGAATATGAATTCGAACCAGGGTGTAGCAGAGCAGAATAGAATATAATATACATCGGAATAAATATTATAAAGTTAGCAAATACAATCGACAGAGTCAGTCTTCCGATAGAGTCCCCTTGCCGTCAAGCTAACCGTGGGAGGCTCTCGCGGTCTTCCTCTCTATGTAACGCAAATGCGAGTTAGCTCCATCAAAAAGTCCTCCACGAAAGGAAAATTTCTCCCAATGCTTGATCCAGGAGTTCCCTTGTCTTCTGGATTGGATTCGAAATGACAAGACGGAGTTGAACATGAGTATTCGTCAACCCAAAATTGGGTCGACTGTTCAACGACGGTTATAGAACATTATCATCTTTACAACACAACAAAAATCAAACATGTTCTGATAAAAGTTAACTTTTATTTATGTAGAATGTTCAGTAGCGTGCGAAACGACAACAGACTTTCGCCTTCTCGTGCTCGATTGCAAACAATCTACCGTTGCCAACTGACGGTTTCCAAACTTATTCCAAAATGGATGAAAATAGTTCATGAATGGAATGAATGAGTTGGAGCTTGGTGTAAGCTTTTTTTTTTTTTTAAATGAGTGTTGCTTAAATTTAATGATATCCTTTAGTATATTGTTGAACGTTCGATTTGGTATTATCTTGAAATAAAGCATGCGTTTACAAAATTTTTGTTTTTCACACACAGAAGTTTTTTAGTTTTTTAACATCAAATTCTGATAGGTATTACATCACCTATAATAAACTATAGACCCTATCGTTGTATAAGGTACGAAATTTTAAAAAATAAAATGATATCAAAACTCAGAAATTTATTTTGTTGTTTCCCCATTTCAAAAAAGAAATAAAAAAAGTTTTCCTCCGTATATTTCTTTTTAAGTATCAAACATTTATTAATTATCGTTCATGTGCATTGAAACAAAAATTAAATTAATAACTTTTATTTAATTTAAATTGACAACTTGTATTTTATTACCCATTGGCAGGCAAAATGGGTCTTGTTTTGGATTGGCTGGCGTCCATACACTTTTTAACTGTGTTCAAGAGTAATAGTAAACAATGCGCATGCGTTGCTATGGCAACCGCTGCTATTTTTTCTTTTATCTTTTCACCAGCAGGCATTTTTAATGTATTGACATCATAATAGTTTAAAGTTTCTTTTTATTTTTATTATGAAAGTATAATGACTGTCTTGACGATGATTTTAATATGAATATGATAGCAGCCACCGTGATTGATCACCACACACGCCACACCACTGACCCTGCTCCCAGTCCCCGGGGACAGACAGAGAGTCCGGAGCTTTTCAGCTACCCGTGATGGCCATTTATGTTAAATGTTAAAAAAAAAAAAATAAATAAATAGAAGGAAAAAAAAAGTAAATAAATAAATTAAAAAAAATTAAAAATAAATAAATAAATTTAAAAAAAAATTAAAAATAAATAAATAAAAAATACTTGTGACGTGACTAGCTATTTTATATTGTACTGTTATTGTCGATGTCCATCCTTTGAGTCTGTAATGTAACGCTGCTTGTTAATCAATGTAAAATTAAATTGTCGCTACTAGGCCGGGATAGCCTGGTCAGTGGGGTGCCGGGCCCATGTCCAAGAGTTCGTGGGTTCGGTCCCCGCCGGTCGAAGACTCCCCGTGTAGTAAATGGTAACTGATGCACGTTAAATCTGTCGAGTCTCAAAGTCCTCCATGTTCCCATAACAAATCAATACCTCTGGGGGTACCGATCCAGGAGTTTTCTTGTCTTCTGGATTGGTTCAAAATGACAAGGTTACGGCGTTGAACATTAGTAGTCGTAAACCCAAAAATTGGGTCGACTGTTCAACGACGGTCATAAAATAAAATATGAAGGAAAAGTGTATAGCATATTCAGGATATGAAAATCAACAAGCATCCATTGCAACTCATGATTTGAAATGGTGTGGTGTTTAACGGAGTCCATCCAGAAAGAAAACTCATTTGACCCATGGATAAGGCGATCACAACTTTATTTTTTTTAGTTTCTGTGAGGCAACAAATTTTCAAGGAGTGCAAGTTGAGTTAACCATTCGTACCGCTTTGCAGAAAACTCTTTTTTATAACAACTATTGCTAAACGGGGATGCAGGGTTGGATCTTTTTCGGTTTTTAAAATTTAGTTCTAAAAAATAAGTTTACACTGCTTGCAAATCCGTCTCTCATTTGATATACAAATTATGCACCAAGAGTTCATTTTTTGACACCTAAATAACCATTAGAAACTATTTATCTTTGTAATGTTTTTGTAATTATCTCTTAACAGAACGGGGTGATCACATTCAAAGAGTTCATCTTGGCCATCTCCATAACGACGAGGGGAACAATAGAAGAAAAGTTAAACTGTAAGTACTGTAATTGTGTAGTGCACTCCACATTAAATAAATAGAAAAAAAAGGAATTATAAAAGCTTGAAAAGCATTGTACAGGCCAAATTATTAGAGGCAGTCTATGTAAAATCTTCATTTTCAGGCTTTATTGTTTTTACGCGCTTTGCCACTTGTTTCCTTGTCAGTGTATTCATTGGTTAAACGAGACGATATACTATATATAAATGTATCAGGTATTATAGTAATGATTATTAGAGGCACTGCAGTTTTTTAATAATTGCATGTTTTGCACGAGTTTATATTTAAACATAAATGTAATGGGTTCTTATAGAGGAGATTTTTCATTTATTTTTACTCTATCGCATGACAACCCATTGATACAGGAGCATCAAAACAATAAGGCTGTATCACCTGTATAATTAAAATTTTACATAGAGGGCGTCTCATAATTTGGAACTGTATCCAAGAATATTTTACAAACTCCATAATTAAAAAGTGCTTCATTAAGGTTATAATCGAAAAGTAATGATGAATAGGGTATTTTGTTGTGCCGCATCAAATCAAACATTTGAAATGCTGAATAAATATTTTCGAATATGTTATAATAACTCACTCTAATTAGATGCTACGTTACAAATAGCTCATGCAAAAAGAACATTTAAATCGTTATGGTTGAAATAAAACAATATCTGTGTAAAGTTTCAAACTACGGTATATTTTAAGAAATGATTTCAATGCCAAGATATAGAATGTCTAGGGGAAAAATTCACTCTATAGAAATTCGAAAAATTGAGAGTATACTGTGTTTATATATACAGCGTGATTCTAAAAAGGTGGGGAAAATCTTAAGAAGTGATAGTACACACCCAGACAAACAATTTTTATAAAAGAATGCATGGTCGAAAGCAAAACCCAAAACCGCTAGAGGGTGTCAAAGTTTATGTTCTTATATGAGGCAAAAACACACAAAGAACGATGAAGTTAAGTTATAAAAGCAAATTTAATGGCATGTGATTACAACAAGTGTTCAAAACAGTGGCCGGCAGCGGCTATGCTGGTACAACGGCGAAGAAAAGATAGGCGAACTTTCCCTGCAGCGGCCGAAAGCTTGGCGACAAATAACGTAGCGCTGTAACTCGCAATAGGAATGGAGCTTTCTCGTTTGCATGAAAAAACTTTCCAAATGCGCCTGCACCTTTGCGTTTTGTTTTCGACCATGCATTCTTTGATAAAAATTGTTTGTCTGGGTGTGTACTATCACTTCCTAAAATTTTGCCCATCTTTTTAGATTCACCCTGTAAATATATATATATATATATACACAAAATATATATACAAAATATATATACAATATTTATGTACAAAAAAGATAAAAAGAGAAAAACAAAGAAAATTAATAAGCTTTATTAAATAGAAATAACGAAGTATATTGATTTTGTTGATAAACATTATATACATAATATTACTTGTAATTTAAATATTATAGGAAACTTAGAACTTAGTGGTAAAAGGACCAAAATGTAGACCTATTTACCATATATCAATTAATAAAGCTCTAAAATACTTTTTTAATGATCTCAATAGTTTTGTTTAAAGATACCAAATAGATTCTCTTTACCTTTAGGTATGTTAACAGAATGGAAATGGGCTGTTTATTATTATTTTAAAAACTTTGTTTTCAATAATTAGGGAAATTTAAATATCAGTAACAATTCGACAAATGTTTCTAAAAGTGTTAGCTCAGTTAAGCAACTTCAAAAAAAATTTGTGATTATCCCCATAGACAAAGCTAAGAATAATTATGCAATCTTCTGTAAGAAATTCTATGTTCAACTTTTAAATACGGAGTTAAAAAATAATAAAAATGTTAAGCTCTTTAATTTAAATAATAATATTGTCATTAAAAACATTTTAGCCTTATATAAGAGGTTAGAAATTAAAATTAGTAATATACAATTTGCTTACTTAATTATCAGTCCTAAATTTAATTATCAGTCCCAAATAAAATTATTAACAGTATTAAAGATGGTCTTTCTTGGATTATCATTAATAATCAACTGATTTTAGAATTTATTAAACATAATAAAATTAATTCTATTGCGACTTTTGATATCCAGGATCTTTTCAATGGCATTCCTAAAAGATGTTCTTCTGAGTTATTACTATGATTTTAAAAATATCCTTAATTGCGATAGTGATTATTGGAAAGTTCTAATGAATTTTTGTCTTTTTAATAATTTTTTTTTGCTCTGGAAACGATCTTTTTTTCAATTTGATGGAATGCCACAAGGATCTAATTTTTCATCTCTATTAGCTAAATTATTTCCGCACTATTATGAAAACAATTATACTCTTAACATTAAATTTGTTTTTAGATTTATTGATGATTTAATTATTTTTAATTTTCAAGACTATACAATTTTATTAAATAATATTTACCCCGAGGAATTAATCTTGCTTCGTTATCATGATGATAATATTAATTTCAATTTTTTGGATATGGGTATTATAAGAGAAGATAATATCTGCTTTGTTAATTTATACGATAAAAGTGCTTTTAATTTTAATATAAATAAACTTGGAATTCAAATGTTTCTAAAAACTATTTAAATACCATTTTTAATAAAATGAATAGAATTAAAAGAATATGTAATAATGTTTATTTATCTAAAGAACAAATAGACAAACTCTTTCGAAATTTGATACAAAGCAATGGATGCCCTGCTAAAGTGAAAAAATTCTATATAAAATCATTGATTCAATTGTATGTTATAAATAAGTTTACTAAAAACTTCTTTGTTAATTTATATATGTTTATCATGTGCAAATAAATTTCGGGAAAATCTGTGGTTAAAAATCCGTGCAAAACGGGCAATTCAAGTTATATCATTGATCACAGAAGTTTCTGGAAGTCAAATTTTCAAAGGTGGAACTTAAAAACACAGTTTATTTTATTTGTTTGTAAGGGAGAGTCAGAGATATACTTTATAAGCTTATATTCATGATTAATATTCATTTTTTTATCAGTAAATAGTTGTTATAATCATTAACTCAAGAAAGAACGGCATATTTGCGAATTTTAATTACTTCTCCGGGTCATTATATATATATGTAAATGGTATAGGTATGTGTAAAATTTTAAAAATATTTTAAGAAAACTAAGAAATATTGAGAAAAAGGAAACATACCTTGTTTAATTTTTTTTCTCATTTTTCAATTTAAACTTCTTTTCTTAAACTCAAGAAATTTTCCGGAATTTTGACTTGAGCTCACACTCACCCCTGTGTTTACCATCTGAACTCCGTCGTTGTGACGAGAAATCTGTGTCTTTCCCCCTCCGGCTGGAGAGTGGGTGAGATTTCTGTTTACATCATACTCCAGTAAATAAAACCTGTTAAAGTCTTATTATTTCAACAAATGTAATTTAAATACAATAACAAAATATCGGGGTTTGTTACCCTGATATGATATATATATATATATATATTTCGAAACTATAATAAATGAGCCGTAGTATACTTTCGAAATGCTGGAAAGTAAGTTGTTTGATGCAAACGTGAAAACTCCATTCCTGTTGCGAGTTACTGAGCTGCGTTTCTTGTCGCCAAGCTTTCGGCAGCTGCAGGGAAAGTTCGCGATATGCCTGGTGTGTTTTAGAATGTTCGCCTATGTTTTCTCCGCCGTTGTACTGCGTGCATAGCCGCTGCCGGCCACTGTTTTGAACACTTATTATAATCACATGCCATTGAATTTACTTTTATAACTTAACTTCATCGTTCTTTGTGTGTTTTTGCCTGATATAAGAACATAAACTTTGGCGTTCTCTAGCGGTTTTGCGATTTGTTTTCGACCATGCATTCTTTGATAAAAATTGTTTGCTTGGGTGTGTACTATCACAAATTTTGCCCATCTTTTTAAAATCATCCTGTATATATATATATATATATATATACATACTAGAGGTCTCTGTCCCCTGCTCACTACCTCTCGCCAACCCCCCATAATTGCTACGCAATTACATTTTCGTTCGCTTCGCGAACAAACTTAAAGTCGTTTTCCTGTAGATTAGCTGGCAATTTTTCTGCACCAACATCACATAGAGAGAATATGGTAAGATTGTAAAATGTCAGGGGAACTTATTATCAATATTATAAACTTATATAAAGCAATTTCAATTACAAACATTATAAAGTTATACAAAAGCGCGGAAGCAATATTATTTAGCACATTACTATGGGGCATTAGCCGGAGATTAATCTCCGTATCCGAAGCACGCGTGGTAGAGCCTAACTTAAATCATTGTTTATCTTATAGGATGCCGGACGCTCCCTATATGGTGCTTTATCTCCCCCCCCCCAGTAATTTAAATTTTAAACAAAAAACAATTAAAACCTGATGAAAAAAAAAACTTTACAAAAATTACAAACAAATTAAAACATGTAATATTAATAAGTTGATTCTAAGTAATATTTCAAAAGCAAATACCATTGCAAGTAATTGCTCAATTAACTTCAATACTGTCAACTGATAAAATATTTTAGTTTCAATCAGAAGTATTCGTAAGTACACCAAGATATTCGTTTTCATTTAAACGTCTTGACTTTTCAATGTTTCTTCGCCGCGCATTCCGCCGTCGCGTATTGATAGCACTACGATTATTTTCCAGTTAATTTTGTGCAGCTAAATCATGTTCAGCTCTATGCCGCTGTTGATATCGCCTAAGATATTCACGGCGATCCATTTTTTATAAAAGATACAAGTATTTTAGAGTAAACTTTGTTCAATATATTTTGATAATTTGGAATGTAAATAGTTTTTTGAGAGAGTTTTGATTCGTGCTTCCAATATCTCTACCCGATTTATCAAAGCTATTAAAATATGTTGGAATTCTAAAATAAATAACAGCGTTCTATCAAAACAAACATTTTATTATAAAACTTTAGAACAACTATCTTTCTACATTGCCACTTAAAATTATTAATAAACACTGGATAATATTGCGTTAATGACACTTTTATCTAATGACGTCATAAACAATCGTTTGTATAAAGTAGAGCCCCTGAATTAGACTTATATTTGATAGTATAGGAGCCTTAGCATAAAGTTTAGTTCATAGTAATCATTTATAATCGTTTGCATAAATAATCGTTCAGTATTTTTATAGCTTTACGTAACAAGTGTGAGATTTTTTTTTTTTTTTNTTTTTTTTTTTTTTTTTTTTTTTTTTTTTTTTTTTTTTTTTTTTGAATGGCGATGTTATAATTTTGTTGTAGAGTTAACAAATCTTCCTTTTTATAAACGTAATAGTAGAGTTTTCTTAATTATTTAATTTGAAGTCTAATGAGTTTTATTTGAGGTCAGTTTGTATTTTGCATTTTTTGACAGCATTATTAAAAATTATGACCTTTTCACATACATGCGTTCTCAATTTTGATTGGCTGTTTTGTGCGTTACTCACCAGATGTCTTCTCTCATTGGCTATGTGTTATCATTCCACTCTCTTCTTATATATAAAGATATATTAATGACAATATTATTATTTAAATTACTAAGCATGAAATTTTTACTATTTTTTAACTCCGTATTTAAAAGTTCAACTTAGAATTTTTTACAGAAGATTGCATAATTATTCTTAGCATTGTCTAAGGAGATAATTACTTAATTACTTAATTGCTTAACTGATCAAACAATTTTAGAAACGTTTGTTGAATTGTTACTGCTATTTAAATTTCCCTTATTATTGAAAGCAAAGTTTTTAAAATAATAATAAACAGCCCATTTCCATTCTGTTAACATACCTAAAGGTAAAGAGAATCTATTTGGTATCTTTAAACAAAAACTATTGGGATCATTAAGAAAATATTTTAGAATTTTACTAATTGATATATGGTAAATGGGTCTAATGGGCTATGGGATATGGTAATGGGCTTTTTACCATTGAATTCCTAAGTTTTCTATAATATTTAAATTACAAGTAATATTATGTTTATCAACAAAATCAATATATTTCATTATTTTTATTTAATAAAACTTATTAATTTTCTTCGCTTTCCTCTTTTTATCCTTTTTGTGTGTGTATATATATTTACTTTATATACTTACCTATATAACTTTAAAAACCTACATCCTTTGTTCAATCCGAAAATAAACCAAATATTTAATGACCAGTTTATAGCTTTAATATTAAATCTATCTTCAATGTAAGTTTTTTTAAAAATGAATTGATTTTTGAAAGAGTTCAGGTAATAACAGTATCATTTTTCAGGGGCATTCAGTTTATATGATTTTGACAGTGACGGCTACGTGTCCAGGGAAGAGATGCTGGACATTGTCCGAGCCATCTACAGGATGCATGGCAAAGAGGGAGAACCAGAGGAGAAGACTGCCGCACACCAAAGAGTCGATGAACTCTTCACCAAATTAGACACGGTATATATCTACTACGTTGAAATACCAACACTCAAGAGCACCGAATATGTGGGGTTTGCATGGGCGACTATGGCGACTTTTTTTGATCAAAAAAGCGTCCGAAAGAAACTATTTTGTTAAAAAAAAAAGGTTGGGCCTTCATGCAGATTTAGGCAACTATTTCCTCATATGGTGTCGTATTTAATGCAATAGCGCTTTTTCTGTTTTCCAATTCCTGAAAAAAACTGTGTTTTACTTACATTCAGGAGTGAGTAAAGAGGAGTTGAAGGACAGTGGCGGAAATGAATCATAGTTGTAGTTCAATTGATTGTTTCATCGATCATTCAAATCGTGAGTTATTTTATTAATAGAGGGATTTTTTTTAAACCTTTAGAACTCCGTAAATTAAGACATCGCTTCGAGTAGTACAGTATCGACCCAATTTTATTTACAAATCCTCCGATTTAAACATATCGTGATTCGTTTTCACGTTTTCATATCATTTTAGAAGAAAACAATGATAGTTTTCATGAGATTTAAAAAAAAAAAAAAAAAAAAAGACATCGCGATTTACGCAATTTAAAACGAAAATTTCAGATTCACTTGTTTTAAAAATTAGATATCGAGATTTTTATTCACACAATCTTAAAATCGAAAACCGCTATTCATTAACGCACGATTTTAAAATCAAAAAAGTTTTCAAGTGATTTCAAAATCAAACACCGTTAAAATAAAATCACTTGATTTCAAAGCGTTGATGAGCGAAAAAAATAAGTTTTGTCTCTCATATTTCAAAACATATTTGTAAACATAAACTCGGTGTTTATGCAGATAGTAAAAAAGTCATAATTTTTATGTAGTTTTTTCCGAAACTTTTATTACTCAAGAAAAATCCAAATCTGTCTATGAATCTATATTAGAAATCTGTAAATAAAAAATATTATTTCTTATAATAATCGGGCCCATCATTTTATTATTTATTCAATTTAGCTTTAAGATGTAGAAAACAAAATTTGGTAAAATAAGACAGTAAAGGAGCATATAAAATTTTCAATTTATGAAAATTTGCCATTTTTTAAATGTAAAAAGGGACAGCAATTATTGATTATATATTTTTTTTTCTTCTGAGATTTCCTATAAATGTTTCGTCTAGGTTGAGACTTCCATAACTGACGTCGAACAGCAGACCCAATTTTAAGTTTACGACTACCGATATTCAACTCCTTAACCTTCTCCTTTTGAACCCAACCCAGAAGGCAAGGGTTCAAGTGTTGGGAATCATTTGCCTTCGTGGAGGACTTATTCATGAAACTTACCCGCATTACATGGAAAACCACGAAAACCTCCCACGATTAGCCTCACGGTAAGGGGATTAATCCATGATCCGTCTACTGATGAAGATATTTTACGTCGGTCGGTGCGAAATGATGGTGCGGTTACGTCGGTCGGTGGGATTCGGACGTCATTGATAAGCGAGACTGCTTTATCCCCTGAGCCACCGCGACTCTGTATAACCTATTATGCAAATTATTTTGAATTTTGCTATCCATATCTTGTTAAATAAATTTGTACACTTATATCTATTAAGACCCGGTATTTCGCTCTATTATCCTCTTTAACGCTATTTTTCTGCAGGATAATCAGGTCTACCTACGCTTTCAGTGAAATTTAATTTTAGTGGTAGCTGTGTTTATATTTTAATAGATTATATTTTATTTTATAACCGTCGTTGAACAGCCGACCCAATTTCATGGGTTTACGACTACTTACGCTCAACTCCGTAGCCTTGTAATTTTGAACCAATCCAGAAGACAAGGAAACTCCTGGATCAGTACCCCCAGAGGTATTGATGTGTTGTGGGAACATGGAGGACTTTGAGACTCGACAGATTTAACGTGCATCAGTCACCATTTACTACATGGGGAGTCTTCGGCCGGCGAGGATCGAACCTACGACCTCTTAGATATGGGCCCAGCGCCCTACCGACCAGGCTATCCCGGCCCCAATAGATTATATATATTTTTCACACTTATACATGATTTAAAAGTTCGAGCTCTCTCGTGGTGAATCTTTTAAAATATTGGCAACATTACCAGGACCCGCCCCCTCTGCTTCAGTAATGAAGAACTGAACTTTATTGAGGTATTTTCACCTCATAATAGATAAGTAACTGACTAGAACCTAAAACAGCTGTGAAGCCTCCAATGGTCAGACGAAATATCGTTCTGTCCATTTTATTGATTTTCTGACCATTCTATTGCCCACTATGCCGAATGCAGTTTTCTGATTGTTCACTTTGTCATCTATCTGCAAAAAAATCCTTGCTGACATTAAGGCGGTATTCAGCTAAATTTTCACAATGACGATGGCTCACTTAAGCCAATCAGAAGTATGTATTTCTGTAAACCTATCGCCTTTTGCTGTTATGCAGGTTTTTGATTGGCCAAATATATCCATCGACAATTTAGCTGAATTCCGCACTAGAAAGCCATGGATTTACAAAATTTGTGCTCATACGATAGATGAATGAAAACATAAAATTGACGGGTCCTGATATTTTGTTCAAGAAAAGTTCATTCAAGAAGGAAACATAAATAAACTTTCTAATCGATTTGGGGCCTGGGGCAACTGCCCCGTATGCCCCTGCCTCAGAAAGTTACCAAAAATTCTGAAAGCTTCTACCATTCAATGCAAAACGCTTAGCAGTCATGGGATAGTGCAACCGCTGCATATTTGAACGGTTGAGTTAAGGGTGACTGACTCACTTGCAAAATCAGTGGAAGATTCATTCTTTTGGTACTGATTTATATGGATCTTGAAAATTCAATACTAAACATACCATAACAGGTCAATAGACCGTTTAAGAACTTTTGCATCGAAAATGCGTATATCATCTTATCCCTTTTGTACATTTGACTTTTTCTAACAATTATAGACAGTTAATAATCTATTATTATTGTATTTAGTTTGTTTCGAATAATACGTGTCGTATACCTATTTTTACCACAACCGGTCACTTGACCGAGAGAACAATTTATTACTTTATAAGGTGATCGGGTCAGAAATGACGATGTCACGCGTGTTCAACGTATTGCATTTGATGAGCTGCAAAAACCGTCGCGTAGTTCATTCAATCAGAATAACTGTGAATTCAAATTTTAGATGGGCATTTTTATGTCAGAAAAGTGACAAAAAGTTTTGGCCACTAGCAAGATTCTTATCAACCAAATAGGGATAGAGTAGGATATTGTAACGGCAATAATTGATTTGTTCTATATGCGAAAAATATGTTTGCGGAAGCACCCAGTATATGTAAAAAATGCATTGAGCAATGAATTAAGAATTCTTTGTGTTTGTCATACGTAAAGAGTGGCGCAATTTCTTTTAATTTAATAAATCGTTTAATGAATTATAGTTTATTTCCTTCCTAACATCCGTATTTCATACATTCAATCAAGAAACATGGGTGTCTATTAAGTGTTCATCTACTATTTGAATTGATGTCAGTGTATCTTTTTAAGGATCAAGATGGCAAATTGAGCCGTGAAGAATTCTGTAAAGGTTTCAAGAACGATGCCTGGATCATTAAAGCCCTCCTCTTGAAATCTCCACTGGCAAGCACCTCTACGACCTCTCTACTCATTCCAGAAAGTGAGACCAGTCCCAAAAAGTCCTCCTCCACATCATGCACGGCTTCTGTCGGCAACGGTCTACACTAACTTAGAGAAGGAGCACACCACCTTAATATTTAAGGTTTATTTTGCGTGTCTTATGAAAGTACCTTATCTCCAATTTCACTCGCAGAACGCATCCGCTTCATTCTCACAACGACTCCATCATAAACTTTTTAAATACTAAATAATGTATGATTTTAAACCTTTAACCGTTTATCCCGAGTTGCATTGCAGAATCACGTTTTGTTTTATCACGTTTTTATTCGGCTGGAAGCGAAAAATAATCTGCTGAGATTAGACCAATATTTGTTTGTGGGACGTGTTTTGTACATACAATTGTATATACACGATGGGTGGATGAATTTACGTAGAAAAAAAAGGGAGTGTGAAAGGAGGATCTTTCAGATGTGAACAAAGACTCATATTTAACTTTTTTCATTTGCGCGAGATAATTTGAGATAGTAAACAAATGGATAAAAGGTTGATTCAAAAAAATTGATTAGGGTAGCGGTAAAAGCCTTCGAGCGATAGTCAAGGAAATTTTTTTTGAATTCTTAAAAGTGAAAAAATTTTTGTGGTTCTTAATTTTAAAATTAAACAATGCATATTTTTATATAGCAATCTATTTTCAATTCACAATGTAAAGTAATGTTTTACGAAATATTTCAAACAGGTAATATGATTAAGATAGATCAGATATAAGGGAAAAATTATTACTTAAGTGAAAATTGTGTTGCTTTTGGGAAATGATGGGGCAGATTTTTCAAATTGGCTAGTATCAATTTTTAATGGCCTATTAATATCAAATATTTTCATTTTTAATACCCATTCATTCTATTTAGAAGATGCACAAATCACTTGATTCCTGGTCGCCTGTCTCTTTTGTTACCTTTTTTATCAAATTTTCTGCTCGACAGTTCGACAACAAATACTTCATTTTTCAGCATTTATCGCAGAACAATTATATTTACTTTTTTTTATCGTGCTTTTTATAATACCTTGTGTGTAAATATATTCCTTCCTTTTCAATTGTTAATATTCAGTATAGTTTGTTTATTAAATTATTTAGAATTGTTTTCTCTGAAGAATCTACATGTTTATGCTTTGATTCTCTAAAATGATATATTCTAATTGCTTTTTAAAGAGTCTCGTGATTTTGTTTCACCATTTTTAACGGAGCACGTAAAGAATCCCTTTTACCCATTGGCAAAATTGTACTTGGTTTGGAATGGATTTGAGTCCACACACTTTTCAACTGTGTTCCAGATTAACAGTAAACAGTGCAACATGCGTTGCTAGGGCGACCGTTGCCGTTTTTCTTTTCACTAGCAGGCATTTTAATGTATTTACATAATAATAATTTATTTTTATATTCCCTTTATTATTAACGTATAATGACTGGCTTGACGCTGATTTCAATATAAATATGAATACTGAAGAAGAACACGTTTTGTGAAACACGTACATAGGCAATGATATGAAAATGAATTCGACGACAAGCATCAATGGAGACAGTTTTTTACAACCCATGATTTGAAATGGTGTGGCGTTTAACGAAGTCCATCCAGATGGAAAAAGAATTTGACCCATGGGTAGCCAGTGATCGTCACAGATCTTTTGTTATGGTTTCATTTATCTTTTTAATCCAATTTGACAGATCTATTTATCCTAGCGATCTTAACACATTCTTTACATTTCCAAAATACAGCACTCGAGGGTCTTTCTCGCATATGTTAATGAATTTAATCAACTACTTACGGTTCCACAACAGAAATAAAACAACTCAAATTAGAATTGCCACAAAAATGAATGAAATTGGAGATGAAGTCTTCTAAAGGAATTACTTCGATCGGCTATCTAGGTTTTTTGCAATCTTCCAATAGTTAATATATATAAAACTCAACAATAATTAAAAAATGAACAATTATCTATTTTTTCTCTCCATAAAATCGTAGAATGTTATTCATAAAATATAATCGAACAAGCAGAGGGCGACATTCAGGAAAGCGATCGAGATTTTATTTCCTTTTATCGAAAATTAGTTCCTATACTCTTTGCAAATAGTCTCAAGGAACTCACTCGATTTCCCCATTCCCCACACTTTCCTCCTCTTCCTTTAGCAAATCTTAATTTTTTTATTATCCCCTATGCAAGTAGATTCCAGCAGAAATGGTATGCAGTGGGAAGAAAAACTAGATTTGTCGATAAGGCAAAAAATTGTGGGGAAATCTTTATACCGGTTTAACTCTGTACTGATTAATTATCAATATTCTGATGCTTGAAGCATTCTGATGGTGGATTTCACTGCTAAGACCAAGCTTTGTTAATTTCTTTTAAAAAGTAATACAGTCAAACCCCACTATAGTGAACATGGTTTATAGTGAATGAAATGTTTGCTCCCCTGTCTTGCTGTACACATATAAAATTATTTTTTGTGTATAGAGTGAACTAAAAGAAGAGAGGATATTATGAACTTTTTTCCTTCATTTTTTCTTGTAATTTTGACATTTTTACATAAAATACATATATATATACCGATTTTTAAAACCATCAATTGAGTGGAATGTAGCCTTTTTTCTTGCTTACTTCTTCTATCTCAGTTCTCCCCTCCTTAATTAAAGGCCATCCCTCAATTTTCTTTGCACGCAGGACGGCGAGTTACAAAGGATAGAAGTGAACGCATTTTTTGTGATTGTTTTTTAATCATTTTTGTATTTCTTTTTATGGATCATTTATTTAAATAATGTGTCATAAAAGGGAACAGTTCTGAAAAATGAGTTAAAATTGTTTGCAGTATGGATAAAGTGAACTTCCGGTTATAGTGAACCGAAATTTCAGTTTCTTGAAAGTTCACTATAGCGGGGTTTGACTGTATAAATTTAAGTTTAAAGGATCATGTCTCTGGAGAACAAATAAGTCTAAATAAATAAAACAAATTTTTTTAAATAATTTGTGAATGCATTTCGTTACATTAGTCTTAAGTATATATATTTATATTCCTTGTCCAAAGTGTATTAACATTTTTAAAACCTACTTATTTTCCGATTAATAATTTTTAAAACTGAAGGCATCATCAAAATGTGAAAGATGATTATCAAAGTCAGATAAAACCAAAATACACATGCTTCAAGCATGTCTTTTGTGTGCATTTAATAAATTTCTTGTCGAAAGTATAGTTATTAGAACTTACATATCAGGAATTTATAACTAAGCGAGTAAAAAAAAAACTAATGGCTTGCTCAAAGTTGGACGAATGATTATCGAAGTCAGATGAAACTAAAATACGTTCGCCACCCTTTAGGAACTGTAGACGAGTTGAATGGGGCTAATATACTAGTTATTTCTCCTTTTCTCAGATTGGCTTTAATGATGGGTCAGATTCTAAATACATTTTTGTTGTTTTCTTATAGCTAATTGATATTACTTTGCAACCCATAAACTGTTTTTCCCGAATAACAGAATAGGAAATAATGTTAAGAAAATTAGAAATTTCAAAATCTTTTTTTCTCGCTAGATATTTTGCAATCAGAATATTTCCATGTAAGAATTTGCATCCACGGGGTTTTGTCCAAGCGAGTCTGAGGACCCCCGTGGCGACGCAGCGACATTGTCGCAGAAAGTTATAGAGTTCTCGCAGAAAGATTTTCCTTTTGAAAAAAAAAATTACTTTTCTTTAATACAGAAATTGACACGTAATATTTGAATCACTTAGATAATCACTTTTTGAAGCGCTCAATTTACGCCAACAATAGTATCGTCAATCGATTTCCTATTGTATCTTCGGCAGTTATTGATATTGATGATCACGATGATTTTAAATATCTCGAGATATTTCTAACACTAGGGAAAATTCGAATAGTACATTTGAGTACTTACTTTCTAAGGCAATCATTCTGTCGAATTTTTGGCAGCTATTGCTCTTGATTTCTCCACAGTTTTCAAATCCTATATTATGAATACAACAACCTAATCTCGAAACACGCATTTGAGAAGTCCGATTTGTGTGATTTCGTCATCCATCTTTTTTTCGGCAATGACTACTGCGGATTTCTTGATTTTTTATAATTTTGTTTTATTGTGAGGGTTATTTGAAAAATGCGAAAAAGGAAATAATATGCGCACCAGCAAAATGCGAGAATAAAAAAATTATTATTAGAATAATTATAGAAATATTAGAATAAAAAATTATTACATGTCCAAATAAAAATTTTATTTTTATCTTTTTCGGTTTGTAAACAAAGCGCTTTTGTTATTTTAAATGAGTAACATATATGTTTGTTATTATTGAAAGTATCTTTGCAGAATGATATTGGAGAGTTTTGTCGCAGATAGCTCGAAGAAGAAAATTCTGCTACAGGGCTGAGAACATGCACATACGAGATTCTGATTCGTGTATTGAAACCTCTAAATCTTAATCTGGAATCTTATTTATCGAATCAAGTTTTTTAAAAAAAAGTTCTTTTTTTTTAAAAAAAAAGCTAGTCATTTTAGGGTTAGCCCAACACATAGTTATTAAAAAGTAAATTACACATTATAAAAAATCCTGCAGTAATGACGCAGCATTGATTTAAAAACACAATTTCGCGAAAAAAAAGGCATTCGAAACAATCCTTAATGTATGTACATAATGTTATGTCGCATGAACACTCTATTTTGTGTGCCTTATTCTTTAGACGCTAGGGGATAATTCAGTTAAATATTCTTCTATTTTGTTCATATATATTCTGTGATATAATTTTAATGCTTTATGGAGCAATAATCTATGGATTTTTAACAGTTTTTATTACCTCATTCATGTTATAATTGTAAAAAGCATAAAAGAGCGATAGTAGTTGCATAATTCACTTATGAAGCAAATACATTAGTAGATCAAGGAAAATGTAATTTATTTCAACTATCTTATTGCAATACTTCCGTAACAAATATAAATAATGAATCAAACTAAAATGTGACTTTCAGTGTTAAACATAAAATGTATTGATTATTGTGGTGTATTATAATACGAATCGATCCAATAAAACATTGAAATGAAATTTTGTTGCGAATATTCATTTATTGTAGTGCAGAAGACAAGAACGAAATAAGTAAACGCCAGTTAATGTGGTATTCCAAAAGTTTCAATTTTATTACCCGTGAAAAGATGATAAAGAATCTATCATCGGGTATAACTTGCATCAAATAGATATTGTAATAAAAAAGCACATTCGATTGAAAGTCTGTATTTCTTCACCTATTTTATTTAACACGGTGCATCACCAAAATAATCTCAGTACAACTGTCCTCGTTAAACCGCAAAGGGCAGGTCGTCGGCTACCAAGTTGTAGTTTATTTGCGTCGCACCAGAGCTGCACAATGGGCTGTTGGCGACGTCCTGGGAAACATCCCTGATTCGGATACATGCCATCACAATTTTGATCCTCTGGAGAGGGGATGACTCCCCCGCTTCGGTAGACCAACGACTAGCACTCGAAGTAGAGCACTTTACGGTAGAACAGTTTGACGAGGACCCATACCGCACACTCTCGGTCCCTATCTGATCCAAGTGGTCACCCACCCGCACACTGACCGCAGACAGTGATGCTTGGCTTCGGTGATCTGATGGGAACGATGTCTCACCGATCAGTCCACTGCGGGACGGTCAAAATTATGATGGCTTCTCTTTGGATCATCCTCAAAGATGTTTCTCAGACCATCATCAAAAGCCCATTGTCCAGGTCTAGTGCGACGTGAATAAATTACTACTACCGTATAGTAAAATATGCTGTTGGTGTTTGCGTCGCACTAGAGCTGCACTAGGGGCTATTGGATCTGGGAAACATCCCTCGGATTGATCCTGGGACAACGTATATACGTCACATCCCGTTTTACAGGGAGAACTCCTTCACACACTATCCGCCCATCCGCAGTTGGTAATTTTGACCTGAACCAGAGCACGATCCATCACATTCTGATCCAGTACCTCCGGAGGTATTGGTTTGTTATAGGCACTTGGAGGATTTTGTGACCCCGACAGATTCACCAGTCACCATTTTTTACATGGGGACTCTTTTGTATTCAGATTTCAATACTCTATCCTTGATGTACATGGACCACGCCAAGACCCTCTATTATTAGAATTGCCTCCCTTTTCTCTTAAGAAGTCATTGATTTTATATTTACCAATATGATTTCCTATTTAACCATAATTACCACTCTGCAGAATAAATTTTTATATAGTATATAAACAGATTTATAGTTAATACATATATAACACTAAAATTTGAAGAATCTTATTGTGTCCCCAAAGTATGCAGATCGATATAATGTTACATCCCTCTACAACACTCTATTTATTGGTTCACCAAACTATTGTTGTACCGAGGTTTTACTGTATTTGAATATTGAGGATACATTAACACAGTGTCATAAATATACACTATTAGTTTTAGAAAAGAATATTGATCATACTACGATGTTTATTCAAAAACATATACTTAGAGTAAAAGATTATGAGAAAATTTTTTTGAGTGTATCAGGTCAGTTTTTTTTTTTCTTGAATTCTAAAATGAAGAAAACGGACAATAAGAAGTTCATTGAAAAAGTGGTTAAAATTATGTTCAAAAAGCAATTTTCTAAAAACATATTGAGTGAGTTTTTGAAAAACACGCAACTTTTTTCACATAAAACCTAAACAATTTTAAGAGCGAGAATCACTTCAAACACCACACAACGTTGAGATTGCAAAGAGACATTTACTTCGATTACATAACTGATCAAAACTTAAATATAACATTTACTTAACAACTACTTAAAAACAGTACAAGGACAAAAAAGTTACATGTTTCTTTGTTGTTGACAAACTGGAGGGTCCAGTACTGAGAGTACTTCATGGTAGTATTCGACAAAACCATCTATTTCCACTATTTCTTTTGTTTTATATAATCAAAAACCTGCATTTCATGTTTAAACTTGGCCATATTATTAGAGGCACTATAAGATTCTATATAAAATCTTAATAACTCAGGTGATACTCTATACAGCTGTATTGTTTTAAACCGGTTTGCACTTGTTTACGGTCGTATATTAATGGGTTAACATTGTAATGCATTACGTTAAAAATTAATACAAATTGTGTAAAATATCTCCTGAATAAAAACAAATGACAGTCTAAACATAAAAGTACAGCCTATTAAACTAGTGCAAAACATGGCATTAATTACAGTGCCTCTCATAATTTGATCTAATTGTTACACTATAAAGATATAATAAATATTCTATGTTTATGTAATATTTCGTCATCCAATCGTCAAATTTATATCATTTAACCCATTGGTACAAGAACGTAAACAAGTGCAAACCGGTTTACAATAAAGCTGTATCACCCTCAAAGAATCTTATAGAGCGTCTAATAATTTGACCAGGTCTTGTAAGCAATTGCGATACACACATTACGTGCCGAAGATTTTGGTCGTACAGCAACAAAACAAGCATTACAACATTGTTCATTGTTATGTACACACATTCTTTCCTTCATAGATGAAACACAGTTCGGTACTCAATCGTGAACCATTTGTACCAGGTTTGCAACTATTTCTTTTTGCCTCGGCTTTTTTTATTCAATTTGTCTTGTATTACGAATACGTTCTGTAATCGGATAACTGCCACATGTTTGATGACCCCTCAACGACTTCTAAACTTGAACATCGTAAAATACATTAACATTTCTTAATCCACTCCAATTTAAACGAAAGCACAGTTTACCAAAACAGAAATTCAACCAGAAAGGTTCTGAACGGCATCATTCCACGAGTTCACAGATAATTCACAGCGCAATCACAATTCGTAATGTTTGCAGTCATTCATAGCAAACATGTTACATTGCTAACAATGATTGTAACAATGATGCTTCGAATCAATCAATTTTTTAATCAACAATGTCACCATTTAATTATTGAATCGATCCATGCACAGCTTGCAGTCAAGCCATTGTTGTCCAACAATCAAAAATGTTGTTTAGTCATCAACGAGTTTTCGCATTGTCCCAAGGTACAGCGCATTCAATAAGACAGATCTTTATAATAATAAACGAGATCTTTCTCTAAAAGCCGAATCCAAACACATTTCAGTAACTGAGTCAGGTGTTTCACAAATACCCTTTCATGAAGTGTGTGATAACTTCAGGAAGACAAGGCTCTCGGATTGGGGGTCTTTTATGTTGTGTATTCGACAGTGGATGCATTCCGTGGAGTTGTCTTCGTGTCGTCCCATTCTCCGTCGAAGGACGACGTCCATTCTGATGAAGGGGACGACGTGTACCGTACAGTGGAGTTACTGAGTGGTTCCACTTCCTCTCTGTGGTTTCGACCTTGCCTCCTGCATGGTACTTGTTCGAAATCTATGTGGAAACCTCTGTGGACAAAACTGCCCCGGTCAGAATGGAACATAATGGCTATGGTGGAAGAATCATTCCACGGAAACGGTATTTCACCTGCAATAAATTTTTTGTGTGCTTAAAATACAGGAAAGGAAATACAGGTTGCCTAAAGCTAAGCATACAAAGCCCCATATAATAAGAAATATTGCACATACTCAACACATGCATTCTGACATACATACATACCCATACATACACACTGTGCGTATTCAACATACAGTTCCAATTTTTGCAGAAAGCTAATTTTGGTGCTAACAGTTACTATAATATTCTACACTATACCTATAACACTATAACTATATTATAACTTGACTTGCGATTTGCTACTACTTCTACTATAACTTTACTATAACTTACGGTTTATTTGGAATAACTGTCCATCGCAATAACGCCTTCCTTCGATTTCCAAGTAATCTATGATGCAATTTGTTCCGGGCAGTAGATCAAAATCTCTAAAAGTAACTTGCAGACTGCAGAATCCCCTCAGTTGCACAAATGTGTAGATGCAGTGAAGGGATGGGTAACCTCCAGGAAATCGTGGAGATCTAATCATGCCCCGTGGGGCGGAGAAGAAGGTAGATTCGCACCCGGATGAAGGCGTAGAAGGTGAGCCACTCGTTCGTGATGATGCTGAAAGAATCAACAGTTGAGTTTAATTTATACAAAAAATAAGCATTATTTCTTAAATGCCTTTACTTCAATTTTTTTAAATATCCCCTCTAACTCTAGTCCCATGTAAAATCTTAACTATCAGGTGGCTTTATTGTTTTTTTTATTATACATCTTTATTGTTTTTACGAGGCTGAAACCGGTTTTCACTTGTTTACGTTCGTGTATCAATGGGTTAACGTTGTTGTGATATTACTTAAATTTTTTCCTTCTTTTCCCTTCTTCACTCAGATGCTTCCCAAAAACACAATTTGTCAAAAAAATGGTAACCAGTTTACAACACAAAAGAAAATATTTATTAACAATGGTAAAAGATGAAGAAAGTTAATATAACCAATCCACCTAAACAATTCTCTCCATCAGAGCATTCCCTCTTTCGTCTTTTTACAACATCTACCTTGATGACATCACAACACGGAGGCATGCAATACGTTAAAAATAAATACAAATAAAATCTCCTGAATAAAATCCATTGCACGTATGTTTAAATGTGAAAGTATTGCCTATAAACACGTGCAAATCATGTCATTTTTAAAACACGTGTCATAATTATTACAATATAATACCTGATATAATAAATATTCCATAATTATAAAATATATCGTCGAATTAGTTCAATCGTCAAATTCATATTATATATCGTCTCATTGATAGAGTAACGTAAGCAAGTGTCGTAGAAACAATAAAGCTGTATAGTATGATTTTACATAGAATCTAATAATATGGCCGACGACCATCATACCTGGAGATACGGGAAGAAGTGAAGGAACTGAAGGTGGACAGATTCTGTTTTGTCGTACCCTCAGGATGAACCCTTGTTTTGTGGTTGCGTGATCAGAATGGAAGATGATTACTTTTGTTCGATCAGCCGGATGGAACACATAGTTTCCTGAGAGAAAAGAAAGAATCAACCCTTAATTTATAAATATTTTGAAACAACATATTATAACCCATTACAAATATACTGCAACCCGATTTTCAAAAATCAAGGCTTTGTTGTTGTTGTCCATTAAGGCAAGTGGTGAGATTGTTCTCGTTTTGCAGTGGCGCCATCTATGGTTGAGAATTCGATGTCTGCCACACCCATTCATGCATCCATTTCGCAGTAATGAGGTTCAAATAATTGGAAAAAAAATTTATGCGTTGAGAAACGCTGTCATTGGGAATCATTGGTGGAGGAAAACCAGTTTCAAATCTATGAGTACCAGCTAGATTGAAAAGTTAATGCGGTAGGCGCGCCATTCTGACTATTTTATAACCTGCGTCGAACTACTGACCCATTTTTAAACTTGGGATTATCAAGGTTCAACTCCGCAGTCTTGTACCAACCCTGAAAACAAGCTGGATCGAGCAATAGGACAAACAAGCTTTCCTGGAGGACTTCAATGGAATTAACCCACGTTTGAGTTACATGGAGATGGAAAAACTCTCATGGTTAGTCACAGGACAAGAAAATTTTAATTCGTTTATCACTTAGGATATCACTAAGGAAGTCAGTCCTATCGTCGGAATTCTAATCGATCACTTGAGATTCAAAACTGTTCACATTTTTATCGTCTGGTCACAAAATTGTAAAGCCTTCAATTTAACCAGTGCTAGTAGAAAGCCAATGGGGTAAAGAAGAAGAAGACCTCCTGTACCCACACACGTGACGTCAGATAATAGACAAAATGGTGCTGCTTCAGCTACATGAGTTGATAAACGATAAGTTAATTAAATGAGTTGTCTCCTTCTTTTACTTCACTTAGATTTACTATTTTATTGTAACCGTGATATATTTTTGTTGCTCATATCGATGCATAATGAGTTTTCCACATGCCTATCTTTGTGTTAAGTCTCCATGAAATATTTGAGAAAGAATCTCCGTGAAAGAATTTAGAATGTGTCACTTCGACACAGGATGGGGCTCGGCTTACTCGAAATAGAGTGGAAAGAACAGTTGCTAACAAATGCCACGTTTCAACAGCCCATCAGGACCGCACTACGTCACTTGCAGGCATCCCATGGGGTGAAATAAAAAACTAAACAACACAACTAAATCACGCACAAAACTGACAGACTAGTACCAACACAATTCATAAAGCTAAAATAATTCCCTTTTATTTATTTATTATTATTTTTTCATCCTTTCCCTTGATTACTCCTCTATACTCTTGCTTTGATGCAGTTTGAATAGATATCAAATATATTAATGGTACCTATATTAGTATATTTGGTACCCATTAAACTGCACCCATTTCCATAGTACCAAAAGTGCCGATTCACAAAATGAATGAAGCAATATCACTTCTTTAATAATTTTCATATTATTTTGCAACAATTAGTAAGTTATTAGTTTTTATTTTGCTTCAATTCACCAAAATTAATTGAACATCTTTGACTTGCCAATAATAATTTAACTTTTTTTTTTACGTTCTACTAGACGAATTTCATCATTTTTCGTTAGTTTTGCTTTTTAGTACATAAGTTGTTTTTTTACTTTATTGAGTAATTATTACCAGACATCATGGGCGCTTCTCATAGTACCGTTCCCCTACACGAATAAGTACTCTACTTACTTTTTGTTTCATAAATTTAATGATTTTTTTTTCTTCTCTTAAAAGAACTATCGCTCCATTATTCTAGTTTTTAGGTACACAACTTATTCCTTTCTTCCAAATATACCATTGATTTTTAATATACAGTCAAACTCCTGTATAGTGAACCTTCAAGGGACCGAAATTTCAGTTCACTATAACCGGGAGTTCACTATATCGGTACTGCAAACAATTTTAACCCATTTTTCAGAACTGTTTCTTTTATTTAAATAAATAACCAATAAAAGGAAATAAAAAAATGATTAAAAAACAATATGTAATAAATAAAAAAATGTGTTAACTTATATTTTTTATAACTCTTCGTCTTGCGTACAAAAAAAATTAGGTCTGGCCTTTAATTAAGGTCTGGAAAAGTGAGATCGAAACAAACAATGCTGCATTTCACTCAATATATGGTTTTTAAAATCGGTATTTTATGTTGTGTATTTTCAAAAATCATGGAAAAGAATCAGTGGAAGATACTCTCTTCTTTTGGTTATCCACCAAAAAATAAGATGTGTATAAGCAAGGCACGAACATTTCGTTCACTATAGCATTTAGTTTTACTATATCCTATTCAAAGCATCACAAGTTAGAAGCGTTGATCATTGAGTTTATCTGACATAACGACTGTTTTAAGGATCACTTCTTTGGAAAATCTGTAGTTTTATTTTTTAATCAATTTTCAAGTTTAAAAAAAAAACAGGAAAAATTACATTTTTTAGACGTCATAACGTTTGCAGGTACTTTTCGTAGATTTCCATTATATGAGAATGATTTCACATTAAAATTCTTCAGTGGCTGAAAATACTCTATTATAACACATGTCTTTGCCATACAACACAAACAAAAATAATAATAATAAAATAAAGAAATAATAGTAATTCACACCAAACCTTTCTTAATACCGCCTTCAATTGTTTCGTTTTTTTTAAAGTCGCACGTGGCGCCATCTAGATGTGGCACAGACGAATAATCTTATTAAATTGTAATTTTTAGATGTTGAGATGAGATACTTACGAATGGATTGAGGTGGCAGCAATCCACATAATCTCTCCCCATCTATATCCAAGTAATCTCTCTGACATTGGTAATAGTCTTCCAGGTCGAATGTTACAAAGGTCACTTCCAGTCCGCACACCTCTGAGTTTGACCTGATGATGACGTATCGGCAGTGGGTGTCTGTCGGATAGTGGAGTGGGTGACCTGGACTATAAATGGTGAATTCATCCAGTCCAAAACTTTGGTCACAACGAACAGCGGAGGATGGGGAAGGGAGTTCTGAAAAAGAGAACAAGGATTATTGACCAAATTTTGGTTGGCAAACTTGAGCTGTTGTTAAAATAAGAATTTCTCCAGAATTGATGCAGGATCAAAACACCATACTGGTTAGCAACCTTGGTCGCCATACCACCTAGTATTTTTTTCACCAGGTATTTTTCGTTTTTAAAAAAGTGGTATGTTTTCTTTGATCAATTTTTAAATCAAAGAAGAGCCACTCTCTAGTTTTTAAATAGCCATGAAAATCAGACGCTTACAGTTCGTCTTATACTCTATCTAGTGATGATTGTAAGAAGTTTATTAATTGCAACTAACTTGCTTTTTGTGCAACCAACACACATTATTAAAACAGATTTTACGTTGTGGAGATAAATTACGTATGTATGATATGAAATAAAATACGTTTTTTTCTCTCATTTAAGTTCAATTTTCTAAAAATTTTTTATAAATCATTTATGATACGCACAATTATTTTAAGACAAAGTTGCTCATTTAAATCTTTGCTACTGCGCGTTTACTTGAACTATAAGTGCATAAAAGGGAAAAGATAAATGTTTTTACATCTTAAAGTTCTTTTATTCTTAGCAATATATCCTTTTATTTTATCCTTTTAATAGTATTGTTATTCCTTTAATAGTATTTTATCCTTCTAATATAATTTCAACTTCCAAATTACTTCTGTAGATGGCGCTTAAAAATTTGTAGTATTTTGTAGTATTTTTTCAGATAAAGTTGTAGTATTTTTTGATTTCAAAGTCTGGCAACACTGCCTTGAGTTGTTATTAAAATAAGAATTTCAACAGTACTTAAATGACTACAGGATCAAAACACATGGGATCTGTAAAGAATTTGTTTTTATTTGAAGAAGAGCACCCGCGAGCACTTTTTGCTAAAAAATAGTTATTTTGTTAGAGAGATTCTCGTCAGCACCGACTGTCACGTTAGATGCTTGTTTATACAAATTTCACAAAATATTTTATGAAAACTGCCTTTATCTTAAAAAGAACTTAAGATTCTATTAAAAAGAAGAAAAAAACAAAAAAGTTATTTGAGAAATACATAAAATGTTATTCTAAGCTCATCGACACATAGTTTAGCCTATAATGTTACCGAGAATGAAAGAAGTTTTAAAGTTAATATTATTATTAGATTTCATTTTATAACAGCCGACAACTCATGATCAACTCCGTAGCCTTATCATTTTAAACCCTGATCCAGAAGACGAGGGAACACCTGAATTAAGTATTGGGAGAAACTTTCCCTCGTGAACCCCTTTTTTGATGGAACTAACCCGCATTTGCTTTACATGGAGAGAAAAACCACGAAAACCTCACACGGTTAGCCTGACGACAAGGGGTCCTCTAATTCATGATACTCCGTCTACCACTGAGGATATTTCACTTCAGCGCAGTGGTCGGTGCAAGCCGGATGCAAAATTCGCATCGACCCACCCTCGCTGGGATTCGAACTCGGTTCACCTCATTGGAAAGCTCCTGACCCTTTTTTTAAAGAGTTCATTATAAGAGGATCAAAGTGTGATGGGATTGAAATTAGTCGGCTTATTAAGTAACGTTTGAAAAAATACGATTCTTCCTTTTATTAGAATGAATCAAATATTATAAAATGAATTTATTAAATGAAATATGTTTGTGAATTAAAAATAAGAGCCCCCCTCCTCAATAGTGTAGTGAACACACATATTTTATCCAAACTAAACTAAGCTCAGTGGCGCGACAGCCCACAGAGGGCCAAGGCCTTCCGTGCCCATCTCAGTTTTATTAAAACAGTAGGGATAAATTGCCAATCTTTAAAAAAAGTAACACTATGAAATGGAGTGTAAAAATAATGATTCATCATCAGATGATTGATTACTTACGGTCAGTATTTCCACCACTGGAGGTCAGAAGAGAGGAAGTGCAGGGAACTTGACGTCCTCGGATTAAGAAACCGGTTCCGGGAAGAATGTGGTCAGCACTGAAGTGGATTAATTTTTCCGACGTCTGAAAATCGTACATTCCTGAAAATAAAAGATGCCGTCCCTAAATCTGATAATTATAATTTTCACTTGGATAACAATGGCGGAAAATCTTTTTATGTTATGCAAACTAAATAATTTTCGGGTTCAAAAGGTGGTTCTAACTTGGAAATAAACCGGAGAAAAGTGATATCATTTGAAAAGAAACAGATTATATGAACGATTATTGAAAGGTTTTACATTTATCATCAAGAGGATAGAATGGTTAAAAAAAAAAAAAAACTTTTTTTCTGATTGAAATGAATCGGTTGTTCTATAGCATTGTTTCCCAGACTTTTGTGCACCCTTTTCTAAACTTTCCGTAACGCTGTTCACCACTCATAAAAGAATGAATGTATTTTTCACTGGAAACAAAATTGCGCAAAAACTGGCTGTTGACACCACTCATTAATAACTCTGCAAAAAATGGCCAATAGAAAAATATGTCAACTTAAATTTTCATGGTTGTTTTTAAATAAAATGTTTTGAAATTTTCGTTTGTTGCGAGATATTTCGCATAAGAATGCCCGCTAAACTCTTTGGGAAACACTGCTCTATAGGAATCGATAGAATAGGGGTTTAAAACCTTCCGTCGTTGAACCCAATTTTGGGTTTACGACTACTCATGTTCAACTCCGCAATTTTGAACCCAAACCAAAAGACAAGGAAACTCTTGGATCCCAGTGGTATTGATTTGTTACGGGAACATGGAGGACTTTGAGACTCGACGTGCATCAGACACCATTTACTACACGGAGAGTCGTCTTCGGCCGGTGGAGATCGAACTCTTGGACATGCCGACCAGGCTATCCCGTCCTTTCAATACTAGATTGTCAAGAATCTTATTAACCTATAAGAATTTAACTAATGCAACAAAAATATCACCGAAATAATTGCCCGAGGATTACTTAGAGAATATATGGATGGTGTTCTTAATATAAATGTCTCGACCGGCTACAACACAGCTTATTCTGCGAGGCGATATTTTCAAACATATAATTTCATTTTTAATAATAAACACTTCTGAGCTGATGTATTTCATAGGATATTAAGTCATTGTGGTGAACATTTGTTTTAGTTATTTACAGGCGTATCGTTAAAAAAGGGTGACAGCTTCTCGCTTTTTTGGCAGTCCCGATTTGGCCTCTTTTTACAATGACTGTTTATTCTTATGACAAGCCGTGCACCATCATAAGGCTAGATTTATCCAATTGTTCGAATAGCGGGTTCATTTTACAAATGATCATTTAGGTTTAAATCTTCAAGTTGGTATAATGTTGACAAGGTAAGAAGTGTTTTTATAACCATTCTTTTCTTCATATGACAATTCTTATAGAGATTCTGTTTTAAACCCAAATAATATAAACCAGGTAACAAATACACGTATACAAGAAATATTAAAGAGAGTCTCAAAACACAATGTGTGAGCCTTCCCAGGACACGGGAAACCCGGAAGTATAGGCGGTGTAGAGAACACCATCCCTATTAAGGAAGCACGAATTATAAGCGATATTTCCTGAAAATGACTAAAAGGAAATTGAGAGAAATACTCACGGACAGAATAGGGTAATATGGAGCTTCCGCATAACCTCTCTGTGTCAATTCTCAGGTGATTTCCATAGCATTGTCTACTCTCAGGTAATTGAAATCTCTCAAATGTTAATTCAAGGTGGCAAATGAAAGGGGAGGACTTTCTCACTATGTATCTGCAACAGAATTTGTTTGCTGTCAAAATAGGCTTCATATACAGCAAAATGAGCACAGATAAGGTAGAAAACAACGATGCACTAAGAAATGTCGTTAAAAAGTAAATTAAAATAGTTGAACATTTTTAACTGAAAGTTAAAGAAAATGGATTAAGTCCCTGTACAGTCTAGAAAAGGCAACTCCGGAAAAGAAGAATTTATTTTTTTCGTGTCATTTAAATGTTTGTGAACTGAAGTCCATTATTTAGAAAGTCATCTCTTTTCGTTGATATCTGCTGATTGGCTGCTGATTCAGGTCTGCTGATTTAGGAATTAAAAATCATTTTTAATTCCTAAACTTTAAGTTTTGCTGAAAGTTTAGGAATTAAAAATGATTTTTCTCTTTCAATCAGGCTTGTCTTTGTTTCAGATGAAAAACAATCAGCGGATGATGTGCAGCACTCGCTGACGTGCTGAAGAATCTTTGCCATCGGGAGTGGAAGAGCAATGTGCTTCTTTTTAGAACTTTTTTATTAGAACTGTAACATTTTAAAATTTGAAAAATACTATTTTCTACACCTCTCTTCCAAGCACAAATATCGGACCTTTTAAAATGAAGATTACATTTCCGTAAAAAATATATATAGTAAATTTATATAATGTATTTCCGTAAAAAATATATATAGTAAATTTATATAATGTATTTCCGTAAAAAATAAATGTAGTAAATATATATAGGAAATTTCAAATTTATTGAAAAAATTTGAAATTTTGTCACTGTAATCGTATTTGAGAAATAGATAACTGATGATTTGAAATGTAACAATGTTATATTCTGTTCAAAAGTTTTAGAGTATATAATATTATTTGTAGAAATCAACCAGTTATTAAAAGAGAGTTACCTGCAGTCCACACTGGATGTTATACCATGAGGATAATAAGGACTTCGCAGTTCGAATCCAGGTCCTTGAAATGTTTCGTCACAAGTGGGTGGAGGGAGGCGGGATGGAGGATTGTGAGCTCCACATGGCAACTGCTGAACTTGTAGGTGAATTCTGGGACGGGGTAATTGAGCTGACGTTATCCTGATTATCAGAGTGTAATCCAAAAAGTCATAATCTCCTGTCGATTCAATTTCATTCAGATATATAGCATAATAAATAAATACAAAAAGGAAAAAAGTTAAGAAAAACAATAAGTTTCATTTACTGTGCAAGTAAAGCTGCAAGTAAATAGAACTCATAAAACAAGTTCAAAATGAAGAGAAAATATTGAAAAATTACAGAACAATAAAAAAAGAGAAGAAATAATATTAAAAATCCGAGAAAAATTCTTTTTCGAAAGAAAGGAAAAAAAATTCTTGAAATATGGAAAATAAAAGATATAATCTATTCATCAGCTCACACGATTATATCCGTAAAAAGGAGCGTGTATATTATTCTTTTTGCGGATATAATCGTGTGAGCTGATGAATAGATAATATTCATTTATTTTCTAGATTTTATGAATTTCTTTCCTTTTTTTTTAAATATTTTTCCCCCGGATTTTTATCATTATTATTTTTTCTTTTCTTTTTTAAAATAAAAAACTAAATTGTAGAGAAATAAGAATGGTAAAAGCAAATAGTCGTTATCAAGACACATATATTGCTATAAATGCGATATTTCTGAATATATATATATAAAAGATTAGACCTTGCTCTTCACATTCACTAACCGTCGGAATTTCTTTCGCAATGGGGCTCGATTGCTAGTCTAGTTTTGCAGGAACATTATTTTAAAATAAAGTGTTCTGAAAGTATGAAACATACTTTTATACATTTCGTTAGAGAAATTACATTACTGTGACTGACAGAAATGGGTGGACTTCAACTGCTTTGGTAAATATCCGAAATATATACTAGGTCTAGTGAAGTGTCATTGCCCGGTATGCCCTATATCAATGTTTTTTTTAAATCCAGTATGCACTTAACCGGTACTCCGATGTTTTGCCTAATCTATCCTCAGCAAATATATCGAATAAATAGAATAATATCAACGAATAAATAAACATCAAACGGATGTAGAAATAATCACCAAAGCGACTATGTGATTGTTGACATTCACCGGTCGACATTCTCTTAAATTCGATCATTCAAGGTAACACATAAATACACAATTAGTTAAAGCTCTCCTTAGCGTCAATAATAGCTTAGAAATAATTTCATTGACTTGGGAGTTAATGCGCTCACCTCTTAAGGAAATGACACAGGCAGGCTTTCGTTGTTTACTTCTCCATGGAACGCCCACGCTGCCACCATCATGCTATTGGTCACGAAATTGTGGAGTCATAAATTTCATGATCATTACTGATGCGAAACAAGTGATTCAAACCAGTGATTCAAATCACGAGATTCGGATCAATAATTTGAATCAAGCAATTCGGATCACTGATTGAGATCAAGAAAATCAGATCACTGATTGGATTTAAGTGATTCGAATCAAGTAATTGGATTCACTGATTTGAACCATGTGATTCAGATCACTCATTCAAATGATGCGATTCGGATCAGTGGTTCAAATCAAGTGATTTATATCACTGTTAGAATCAAATGATTCCGATCGTTCATTCGCATCAAGCAATGAGACCAGTGATCAGAATCAAGTGATTCAAATTACTGAGTGTCATCAGAGTATTTCGGACCAAATGATTCGGTTCACTGGTTCGAATCATTTGATTCAGATCACTGATTCAAACCGTGTGATTCGAAAATAGTAATTCCAATGAAATGATTCAAATCACTGTTCCCATCAAGTGATTCAGAACAGTCCTTTAAATCAACGATTCAGAACAGATAACTGATAGAAATTATTTTTATTCAGATCAATGATTCGAATGAAGGGATTGAAATCACTACTCGAAAAATGGAATATTCGGATTAGTTGTGAGAATCAAGTGTTTCAGATCAGTGATTCGAACCAAGTGATTCAAATTATTATTTAGTTCCAAATTTGTAAACAGCACGTCTTTTATTGAATTTTTTCAGTGTTACAAAATTACTTTTGCCCTTAGAACAGCTTCGAAGTGCAAAACAGGATTTTAATTGAAAAAGTGCATTCATATTCCTGTCTAAACAAAATTTCTCAATTTAATGCACCCTTATTCTGTTTCACCTCTGTTGTTAACTTAAAATTTAAAGATGAATTCATGAAGTGTTGAAAATATGTTTTCAAAATATCAAAAGCGCATTTTAGGCATTTTTTATGGTTTATCTAAACTCTCTCTCTATATTTTGAATAAACAATAAACAGAACTTTCCATAATCGTATATAAAATGGTTGCACGGAAATGCATGAAATTACTCACTGACTGTATATGCCGGTAGTTTTCCACAAAGCGTATGATCACCGATCTGTACAAATTGTCTCGGGCAATCCCTGGCGTCACCCTGATCAAAAGTCACAAAAGTCACCCTCAAGTTACACGTATCAGATCCCAGTCGATGAACAGTGTGGACGCATTCGATTGTCTGGCCATAGTCTGTCACCGTTGGCCACCGAATGTCAAAGAAAGGTCCAGTTAAGTGACCACCGCAAGTAGGATCACCGGGTGTCAATGCAGGAGGAGTAGCACCTGTAAAAATAACGATGCAATTTGAAGATCCATGACTCATTCCAAGAATGTTTTCATGACTTGACGAATTTTCTCCAACAAAAACACAACACTAAATTTAAAAAAGCATTTTAATACCATTCATTGAAATGATAGGTATAACCAAAACTGCTATACACTGCATCTTCATATTTATAGATTTTAAAAAAAAACAGAGTAAAGAAAGAGTTGAAGCCATAAAATGGCTGAACAAAATACGAAAGCAAATTTTCTTTCTTTTTTTTCTGCAGAATTATATTCTCAAGATACTTTTCTTGTCCATCAGAAAGAAAAGAAATACTCCTGATTTTTTCTGTTCTAATTTCGGAATTAAAAAAAAATTTGCTAATGACTGACTTGCTTTATCTAGAATTTTAAACTGATAAAAAAAATAAATAATAACAAAATTCTGAAACCACAGACATGTCGTGTGTGTTTGAAAGATAATTTGCTCTAGAAATGATGTTCTTTCCCTAATTTTTTGAAAGAAAATTTTTAAAGAACAAGATGAAAACATTTCATATGTTAATAAATATGACTGTGAGTGGGGGTTCTGTTACAAAATCAGATAATCGGGACACCATGAAATTGGGGAAGGGGGATTCCATTTTAAAAATTACATTTTTCGGCGACTTAAGTTCATGACTTTCCATGATTTTTCTTAAAAAAATCGTTAAAATCATGACAAATTTTGTTCAATACCGAAATCCATGACTTTCCATGATTCTTCATGATTTTCCAGGAGCGCAGATAAGTCATTTCGAATAGGAAGTATTCTTGGATCTTGAAAACCATTCGACGCCTTCATTGCACCTCCATTAGAAATGTGCTCTAGCTTGTAACCATGGCAGCCCCAGACTTTTAATCTGGAGGAGTTCTCGCACAATAGAGACAAAGTTAGATTTTCTATTTGTAATGTAGAATAACAAGTCGGACTATTTTAGAAGGAATATTTTGAATAAATGTTTATATCTTTGCAACGCAACTTTTGACCGATATTCCCTCCGCCTGTAAACGCCATTTTTCTTTACTACAACTGGCTTCTACCGGCAACTGATTAAATTAAAACTTCGGATATTTTCGGAATAATTTCATATGTTCTTTTTTGCCATATTCGTCTTTATTTTTTTACTATAACGCTGCTAAACCCCGGAGGGAATAATGAATGACCCTGTATATATATATTCTAATGCTCCATTCAGGGAGCCATTTCGCAATTTTCAATATTTTTTGAACGAAAAGGTTGTTATTTTTTTAGACTATAGCTTTCTGTAATAAATGAATATGTGCATGAAAGCTAAGACGGTGTGTAATAAATATAAGCTGTAATCATGGTCAAACTACAACACAATCCTCATAAATTCAAATATGTCTGCGATTCTAACATTGTCAGATATTAAAATTAACACATATGAAGTAGATGAAAATTATGAGAAGAAATAAACGTTGAAAATTTGCCAGCTTAATAAACAGTTTTTATACACTTTTTCTTGAATGAAATAATGGAATTGAATAACTGAGTTTGTAACTACGCAGCTGGAGTTTTTGGAAATTAGGAACTTGTTTTTTAACTTTTACCCATTTGCAAAATGGGTATTGGATTGGATTTGATGGTGTACACGCACTTTTCAACTGTGCTCAAGAGTAAGAGTGAACAGTGTACATGCGTCGTCACTGCATGCGTTGCTATGGCAACCCCTGTTTTTCGTTTTAATTTCACCAGCAGTCATTCGTAATGTATTTACATCAGAATAATTTAAAGTAGTTTTGCATTCCTTTTATTATAACCGTAACTAGCTTGACAGTGATTTCAATATAAATATGAATGAAGGACGTCTTAAAAGGCAGGATTTAAAAACCATTCCGACGACAAACATCAGTTGAAAGAGTTTTTGTAATGTTGTGGGCGTTTAACGGAGTCAATCCAGAAAGAAAACGACAAATGATGGGTGATCGTAAGAAGGCGATCATAACTTTTTTTATTTTACTTCTTCTAATATTTTTCGAAATTTAATTGCTGTTTTTTTTTTTAAACTGAATATGCCGCGATGGCTCAGTAGATGGAGCGTTCGCATTCCAATCCCAGTCGATTCAAATTCCGCATCTGGCTTGCACCGACCGCAGTGCTGACGTGAAATATCCTCAGTGGTACATGGATCATGGGTTAGAGTTACCCTGCCATCAGGCTAACAGTGGGAGGTCTTCCTCTCCATGTAACGCAAATGCGGATTGGCTCCATCAAAAAGTCTTCCACGAAGACAAATTTCTCCCAATACTCGATGATACAGGAGTTCCCCCGTCTTCTGGATTGGGCTAAAAATGACGGAGTGGAACATGAGTAATCGTAAGCCCATAAAATTGGGTCGGCCGCTCAACGACGCTCAAAAAATATAAAATAAAATTGAATAAGTTAAAAATTGACACAGCAGAATATACCTCGTGGTGGGGGTGGAGGTGGTGACTGGGAACAGGATACTTGACGGAAGGATGCCAGAAATCCTTTATTGTTGACCACAGTATCACTCATGAATGTCATCACTAATTCCTTCGATAATCCCAGAGGAGATTCTATTTCTATTAACAACAATAAAGTTTAAATTTAAAGTAAAAATTACACAGTATAATTTTCAAATAAAGTTTAATTTTGCATCAACATTCGGTTAAAAGTGAATGAACATAAAATTAAGATTTACAATAAATTTAAAAAAAAAAAAATGAACGAAAGAGGTTACTGAATATTCATTCTCCTGTGAGCTGTTACAATGCTACAGTCAAACCCCGCTATAGTCAACATTCAAGGGTCGGTTCATTATGACCCCTATAACCGTTCACCAAACAATTTTAACTTATAGTTCCGCCCCCTTTTATTGCACATTATTTAAGTATGAATAAAATAAAATATAAAAATGACTGGAAAATAATACGTAGTAACAAAAAAATGTGTTTTATTTTTTATGACTCTTCGTCTTGCGTACGTGCTCGACTTCGCGTGCAGGTCGTCGGGCTACCGAAGCGGGGGTGCCATCCCCTCTGCAGAGGATCAAAATTGTGATGGCATGTCTTCGGATCATCCTCAGGGATGTTTCCCACCCCGTCGCCAGTAGCCCATTCTAGTGCGACGTAAATGAACTACAACTACAACATCGTCTTGCGTACAAGAAAAAAATATTAATCTTTAGCTGATGAGCAATCCTCCACATCAGATATGGAAACATTTCTTGACTCTCCGATATTTTTTCCTGAATTTATCCGCTTTTTAAACTTTGTCTCACCATCAGCCATAAAAGTAGTCTCACCCAATCGCTTAGCAAATTCATCTTTCTTTGACTTGAAGCATTTCTCCAGATACTGGAAGCTTCTTTGAATGCTGAACCAATTCAATTTATGAAACAAGAAAAAAATGCTTGCTGCTACATTCCATGCATAAGACATGGTTTTAAAAATTGGTATTTATTTTGAAGTAGACATTTCAAAATTAGAACGAAAAACATGAAGAAAATCAGTCGAAGGCAGAAAAAAGTTCANCTCGACTTCGCGTGCAGGTCGTCGGGCTACCGAAGCGGGGGTGCCATCCCCTCCGCAGAGGATCAAAATGGTGATGGCATGTCTTCGGATCATCCTCAGGGATGTTTCCCAGACCGTCGCCAATAGCCCATTCTAGTGCGACTTAAATGAACTACAACTACAACATCGTCTTGCGTACAAGAAAAAAATATTAATCTTTAGCTGATGAGCAATCCTCCACATCAGATATGGAAGCATTTCTTGACTCTCCGATATTTTTTCCTGAATTTATGTTATTCCGCTTTTTAAACTTGTCTCACCATCAGCCATAAAAGTAGTCTCACCCAATCGCTTAGCAAATTCATCATCTTTGACTTGAAGCATTTCTCCAGATACTGGAAGCCTCTTTGAATGCTGAACCAATTCAATTTATGAAGCAAACAAATGCTTGCTGCTACATTCCATGTTATACAGGGTTTTAAAAATTGGTATATGTATTTATTTTGAAGTAGACATTTCAAACATGAAGAAAATCAGTCGTAGGCAGAAAAAAGTTCATACTATTCTACTTCCTCTCTTTTTTGGTTCACTATATCCACAAAAAATAACATTATAAGTGTGTAGCAAGGCAGGGGCACGATACCATTTCGTTGTCTATATCCGGGAGCTCACTATAAACCGTGTTCACTATAGTGAGGTTTGACTGCATTAGATTTAAAAAAATGCTTTGTGAAGAATGCATTGCAATTACGCTGGATCTCATCAGAAATATATGCTATGTAAAAATTTGCATAAAACGAACATGCACATTGAAACTTTTACTCTTAAAACAGAATTGCATTCATAGCAGAAAAATTGTCTTGTAAAAAACGACATCTTTCTAAAAAATTTTTAGCAAAACTTATAGCAGGGCTTAGTGAAAACACTTTTAAACCCCACAAAAATTTGCTTAGTGAAAAACTAAATGTCATAATAAAAGTATTTGCAAAAAAAAAATTTCATATTCAGACTTATAATTTAATAATATAAATATGAATTTTTTTTGCATACTTTAATGCAATGATGCAATTTCAGATAAAGTTTTGTAATAGTTACTTGTGATTCCTTTTAGTTGTTGTCCACAATACCTTACTCCAGAAATGTCAAGGAAATCTCTAGTACAAGGCAGTCCTGGTGTCGGAGGTTCTAGAGAGAAGTCGATGAAATTGAATTCCACACTGCAGAATCCTGGTTGAAGATGTACTGCATACCGACATTCGACCATGTTAGGATAAGGATTCGGGTAGTTAGGACTACTAATCGTCGCCCGAATGTCCGGATAGTGAAAATTGCATCCTAAAGGATAAAAGTTCATTTGCATAGTTTCTAGCAGAAGTTGCTACATTAAAAAATTCAACACATAGAGTCAAAAAAGAGAACTTTTTTTTTAACATCGCTCATTCTAGACCAGTGGTAACCAACTGGCGGCTCGCGGGCCACATCCGGCCATCGAACTAAAGTATATTAGTTGTCCTTTTTTTGCTGACAATTTACATAAAAATCTATATAGGTTTAAAGAACTTTTCTTCGTTAGAAAAAAAAAACAATTTCTTAATATCTGTGAAATTTAACATACCAAAGGTGCAAAAAAATTTATTTCTCAGGTAAAAATGTCTACTTCTTATTTTAATTTTTAATTCAATACTTTTGTTTTGCAAAATTTGATAAAAAACTGACAATAATATTTAATGTTCCTTCAAACATAAAAGAGTCCTATATAAAGTTTTGATAAAGTTGCGGCCCGCCATTTGACTGGTGTTTTCAATTGCGGCCTCATGTAAGTTGAAAACCCCTGTTCTAAACCCCAATAAAACAAGTCTATATCTACATAGACCAAATGAAACAAGTCTTGAATAGTATGGGTCAATATAAAAGGCCATGTTGTAATACAGAATATAGACTTCCCTCACTTTAACGCTAATATATAGGCAAACCTAGTAACCTGTAAGGTCGCATTGTGGGCACCCTATTAAGCCTATAATTATTTCCTCTGGTATGGTTCAATATTAAGGAGAGATATAGGGCCAAGTTGAAATACAGAATATTGACTATCTTTAATTTAAAATGTTAACTAACTAGCTCTATACAGTTTCATAGTGGCAAACTAAAAAAAGTTTTATAATAAAAGAGGGAATCTTGCCTACTTTAAGGTTTCCAACCTGAGTTGCGTTCCCTCAAGTAGGCAGTAAGGGGGTAATGACAGTCTTGGGGTGAAACTCTCACTCATTTTTACTTGCATCGGTGGGCTATAAATAGTTTTTTTTTAATACAAAATTCGTGACGCAATTAAAAAAAGATTTTGTTTCGCCGGTTTAAACCATTATGAGGGCTGATGACATTATTGCTAGAACACCTATAGCACTACTAAGACAGGCTTTTATTTCTTTAGAGGCTCTCAAGAGAATAAACGTGGGAAAAACTAAATATACCTGTACTAATAACATCCAATTTAGAAATTGAAGAATAAGGTTGTTGACCGTTTACTTGGGTTCTGTAATCAACAAGAGGAATAGCCAATAGACGTTTTAATGGAATTCGAAAATACGTGAAATCTAATGTAGAAGAACATAAATCTCTTTTTTAACACATGGTTGTGTACGGATGAGGTCTGGAAAAGTATTTTTGAAAGAGTTTTCAACGAAAAGGAGGCTGGCTGAGATGGCCTAAAAAAAGACCTTTTGGTCTTAAAAAAAGGAAAGCAGGAAAAAGCTTCTTGAGAAGGCCCACCCTGAGCTGTCAAGCCATTGATGATGCTTTAAACCTCGGCGATTACTGAACTTTATAAGAATTTGAGAGCGAATGAATGCTTTTCAATTTTATTTTATAAGATTTGAGGTGAATTCTCACTTGGTAGATCGGAAGGCGGTGCTCTTCCAGTGGAAGGGACGACAGTGGCAGTATCGGGTGGTAAGCCCCCGGGACATTCCACTTGCTGAACAATGGCTTCGAATCCTGATCCTTGAATCTGGATATCACTGTGAAACAGGAAAACCTTCTCCGGAGTATCAAATCGTATTGTGCCTGGAACGAAATGAAAAATAGTCATTTTCTTTGACACTCAGAGAATTGAATCCATTTGCTCCCTTTCTTTCATACAAAAATAAGGATAATTTTAAAAAAAAGGACAGTACTTTATAAATAAAGATAACTTTTCAGTAAAATTTCAGTGAAAGTAAATTACTGATACACATAGATAAATGCAATATCACTTTTAGNATTTTTTTTTTAAATTAACCTAACAGGTTTTTCTGAAAAACTGCAGATACATAAAATTTTCAAAATCAATTTCAACAATAAATATGCATTATATAGTACGTGAAAGTAATTAATTATCTAATTAATTACAAATTAGTTGGAGTATGAGACAATTACAATAACTAATAGTCTGCATTGAAGTAATAAAATACGGATTTTTCCATACATTGAATTATTTTTTATCTCTCACAGGGCCTTCTATGGGCCGAAACGAATGTTGCCCCCTAAAATTATTCCTCATAAGGCATACATCCCAATAGTTTATTTCAAAATTGGCGAGTCACACTTCCCTAGTTTCCCTTGTTAGTGTTCCAATTGTAAGGAACGCATTTTGATGCAGTTTAAAATTCAGACACTACAGCAAAGAAACATTCAGAGAAAGTCGAAATACTGTTGCATAATTTCCACTACGATTATTGAACAACAAAATATTAGTATATAAAACAAAAGATTAAATCTGGATAGGTTAGCACTCGATACTTAACATGAGTGACTCATGTGGAGTGTGTGAGGACTTTCTTAAGAAGTATTATTATAGAAGTATCATAACGTTTTAGCATTTCATGACAAGGTGGATTTAAGCTGAGACTTTGCTAAAAAAAACTTACCTAAATTTAAGATTATTTTCATCTTGAGAACAGCTTTATTAAAAGATTTTATCACACTTGAAAACACTAAGTGAACCACGATTTAAGGTTTTTATACAGAAGGTTGTTCTCCAAGGTTTTGGATGAGGGTAATGTGAGTAGAAAAGAGCAGATTGCCACAGATCTCGTTTTAAGGTTATGTGGTTTACATGTTAACCACATAACAAACATTTTTAGGTTGACATTAAAAGGTTTTAGTTCAGTGAAAATAAACCTTATTTCGCTATCTGGGTATTTGTGACTGCGTCGTTGCTTCGCATTCTCATTTTCACCCAAAGGGATGCTGCACACTCTCGACTGTTAATAGCAACACAGGGCTGACCACACACACACACAACCGTGAACTTAATACAACTCTCGCCACAAACGCTCACAAACACGGTGATCTTAATCCAGCTCTTCCCGTTTTTCGCAAATACAGTAACTAGTGGTCATCGAATTCAATCCCTTATAAAATTCTGTTGGAGGAGTATTGTGGTTGGAACTATGATTACTACTAGTCTATCGAAATCAATTCCATCTTGAGGTTGATAACCCCACAACACTGAGCATTTAAACCCATAACAAAAGTGTTTAAACCAACTTACGTGTAGTGTTCGGTGGTAAAGAACCACACAATCTCTCTCCATCCATGATCAAATAGTCTCGGCTACAGGCTATACTCGCTTCCAGATCGAAATGAGTGAATGTCATGCGAAGCTGGCACACTGACTGCGACACTTTTCTCACCAGGTACCTGAAGAAAGAAAAAAAGAGACAATTTAATTCGTTTTTTGTTTCTTTGGAGAAAAAAAATGAATGTTGCTAAAAGAGAACTGCTGTCAAACCTGCAATTGAGATTGGGTGGATAACTGAGAGGGTAGAGCTCGCTGCGCATATCAAAAAGGGGTGCTTCGAACTCTCTGTCGCATGTGGGTCCATTCAATCTTCCGGATGTCGTCCCCTCTCCTCCAGAACATGGCACTTGTCTCACAGAAAGTAAAAATCCAGTCTGCGTAAACCAAGAGTCGGTGCTGAAAATCAGCACTTTTTCCGGCACTCGAAAATCGAGCGTTCCTGAAAGGAATAAAACAATTTGTGATCAGGACATGCCGCGGGAGGAATATTCCATGGTAGTAGTTTATTTACGTCACACTACAGCTACACAATGGGCTATTGACGGCTGTCTGGGAAACATCCCTGAAGATGACTTCTCAATTTTGATCCCCTGCAGAGGGGATGGCGTCCCGACGAGCGAAGTCTTTACGGTAGAACAGTTTAACTAGGACCGTGTACCCTCGGTCCCTACGCAAGCTGATCAAAATGGTCACCCACCCGCACACAGACCGCAGCCAGTGATGCTTGACTTCGGTGCTCTACTGGGAACCGTGTCTTAACGATATTCAATTCATGGCAAATAATTATTCAATTCAATTATTTGTCACGAATTGAATCTCTTCAATTATATATACTATAAGTAATCTAAAATTTAGAAAATCAGGTAAACCATAATGTTTTAAATACTGAAATTAGTTTAAAAATATCAAAATGCTAGCAAATCAGGGGCAGTGAGTGGAAAGTAGTAATTTCTTTGATATTTTGGAAATATTTTTCTTTCAACATTTATAACTTCATGATTAACCTGAATCTTAAATTACCAATGACGTTGGAAACAGAATGCTATTAAATCTTTTTCCTCTTAAGAGCATTAATTGATGCTAATTGTCAGAAAAATCATTCGCAAAATATTTCATATTAAAAAAGCACCCTCCACAAATTATTTTATCACAAAAATGGATCTATTAACAGCCTCCCTTTACAATTTTTTTGAAAACATATTATTTTATTTTATTAATAAATGCGAGGAACTAAAACAAAACATAATGTATAAGTACTAAGCTGACATTTTAATGTGCAAAAAATATTTAATTTACCATCCGTTTACTATCCCACATTATCTCGGACAAATAAAAAAAATTAGATAATAGTCTTCGTATATGTTTACATCTTCATCATCTGAAAAATTATCTGCATTACTTTCACTCTCGAATGCCATTTTTTTATAATTTTTTTTTTCTACGTAAATTCATCCACCATCGTATTGTACGTTCCCACAAACAGCAAAACTAGAAATTGCCAATCACGGCAGATTATTTCTTGCTTCCGGTAGAGTAAAAACGTGATAAACGCCCATCAAGTTTACTCGGGATCATAAATATTTTCAATAAGTTATTCACTCGGGATAATGATGGAAGCAATACTTTTCCTTTGAAAAACGGTCTTTCATTCCTTGAAAAACACTCCGCAAAAACAGGATCTTATTTTCACAGATTCATAAAAAATGAATACGTCATTTCGCAAAAAGTGTGAAATTTTAGTAAGAGAAACAACAATAGTCAGATATAAGAATAGGAAGAAAATATCAGAAGTAAGAATAGGATTTAGCAAAGCAAAACTCACGTGATATTCCTTGGAATTTGTCTCCACAAGCTCTCCACCCCCCATCCATTTCCAGGTAGTCGTTGTAGCAACCGGGACTACCATTCTGCAATCTAAAATCCAGAAAATTGATTTTCAACTGACAAATGTAGTCCCCGAGGCGATGGACAGTGTAGACACATCTGAGATTGTTTTCGTAGTTGAGGGGATAGTTGGGACTCGTGATGCGGGCTTCACTCTCCCAGATGTGGACATCGCATGAAGATGGAAGGGGTGGAGGATGACCACAGTCCAGTTGCCTCACATATAAGAAGAAGCCAGGTCTTGGATTGATGGAATCTGTTTTGAACCGCAACACTTTCTCGTACGACAGAAAATCCGTTGTTTCTGAAAATTGTGAAAAGTGATGCTTTCAAAAACAAGGAAAATAATTCTGCCATAACCCAAAATAAATTTAGCGTTTAAATAACTTTTCATGGTTATCAATGTTTATTTTTTACACTCTTTTGTTTGCTAGATGACTTGAATACATAAATCAGAACGTTTGTATCTGCTACATTTTAGCTTTTCCGAATACGTCATGACTTTGCAGGACTCATTTCAAGAATTTTTCCTGTCTTAACAAAGTGACTATTTTCTCCAACGAAAACAACGATACATTAAAAAAAGCATTATAATAACATTCATTGAAAAGATAGGTGTAATCAAAACTGTTCTACATAAAATAGCTGAAAAAAATACAAAAGCAAATAAAAATTTTTCTTTTTTTTTTTCTGCAAAATTACATTCTAAGGATACTTTTCTTGTTCATCGGAAAGGAAAGAAATACTCCTGATTTTTCTGATCTCATTTCGGAGTAAAAAAAAATTCGCCAATGACTGACTTGCTTCAGCTAGAATTTTAAACTGAAAAAAAAAATAATAATAGCAAAAATTCTGAAATCAGAGAAGTATAAAAGAGAATTCGCTCTGGAAATGAGGTTCTTTCCTTCATTTTTTGAAAGAACATGTTACAAATTTAGATGTTCGGAACACCATTAAATTGGAGGGGGGGGGGGAGGATAAATTCCATTTTAAAAATTTGATTTTTTGGCGACCTAAATCCATGACTTGCCATTATTTTTTGTAAAAAAAATCATGACATTTCATGACAAATTTTGTTCAATTCCTAAATTCATGACTCTCCATGATTTTTCATGACTTTCCAAGTGCTCCAGATACTCTGAGTAATTTCAACGTTGAACAATCTTTTCAGATTCTGAATGAAAAAGTACGATGCACAGTTGACTGGATTAACGTGTGGCTTTTGTGGGCATCAGATTCAGCCCAACAAATGAAAGAATTGCGTATATTGAGACAAAGGAGGGCGATTATCACAGTTATATGAAGTGGATAATATGTTACAATAATGAAATACAGCCATGCTCTCTTGTTTAGATACAACACTTACAATCGATTTCCTTTTTATAAAGAACATGATTTTATTTGAAAAAGAAACGTTGAATTTTTTCAATTTGTAATATGTAGCCTACATTAGCTGTTTATTGTTACTGTTTTCCCAAGTTGTGGACAAGTAAAAATTTAGTTACGTCAACTGAATTAACTTACGAATTTGCGAAAAAATTAGAAAAAAAAATTATATGTGCTGTATTTAGACAGAAGAGAAAGATTATTGCATATTTATTGCAACAGCCGATAAGTTACAGTAACTAAGTATATAATCACTCTGTTATCTAGTTACAGCGCATATTTTTTTTGTTGCCAAAGTTAACTCCAAAGTCATAAATGACCACAGTTGACGGTAATAAATTTGTTCTTGTCTTGGATAAAAGCAGAAACAATAAACAGTTTATATAAACTAACAACTGCTCATTAAAAAACTTTTTTTCAAAACAATTCATAAAAACTAACTCGAGACTACTGCATTGAATAAAAAAAAAAACTGAAGTGTAAAAGAAAGTTCTTCGAAATAGTTTTAGGAAAACTGGGAAGGAACCAGATGATAAGGAAAATCCTGGATAAACACATCCAGAATTTTCCTAATAATCTAGACATTTTGCCACAATTTCCAGATGATCCTGGATTCTCGCAAACTAGTCTTCGTGAAGTACTTTTTGACAGAACTAACCCGCAATTACGTTGCATGAAGAGGAATAGCTGGATGGGATTTTAACCCATGATCCACCTACCACTGACAGGGCCTGATTATCGCCTAGGCCCAGTAGGCACGGGCCTAAGACCCACGCTTTCTGGGGGGCCTGAAAAATTAGTAAAGAGTCCAAAATATTACCTTTTTTTTAAATGCTGAAAGAAACAGTTTTTCTCTAAAAAGGCATTTTTTTATTTCAAATTTTCCTTATAATGGGATAAACCAAACTCGTGTACTTATCAAATATTGCACTTATCCAATTCCAAAGTACAGCTGAATTTTAATGGGTGCAATTTTTACACCAAGCAAATGCAACGAGACTTGCAAAGTCTCTTATAAAAGAATAGTGTCAATGAGAACTAAAAGCTTAACAAATATGTGAAGCTGTAGATGTGAAGCTGTAGGCTTTTAAAATAATTCAGCTAACCAGTGACTTTTAGCAAAAATCACTGATTTCACTTGTTTGTGATCATCAAACTATTTTCTCAGCATTTTATATTTTGCTTTAATATTTAGATGCGTAAACTTCATCTTGGAAAAATGATCTCCAATTGTCTGGCTCTCAATTTTTTTAGAATTTTGTTTCTTTTGAATTATACAATTTCATAGATTCTTTTTATTGTTAGGACTTACCTTCAGCAATTTAATTTCAAAATATTTTGTTAGGAGGCCGGAAATTTTGTGGGCCTGAATTTGTCTTGATCGATCCCTGACCACTGAGGATATTTTATATCAACACTGTGGTCGATGAGAACAGAATTTGTATTGAGAAAGTTTATCTTTGGGATATGAACCTAGGTCAGCTCGCTGGATTGAGCTACCTCGGCTCAGGGAAGCTGACTTGCAGAATATGTGATTTTTCAACGACACACCGAAATTGCTTTTGCTTGCTGCTCATTTCGAAACTGTTTTTAATTACTTTTTAACCCCTTTCCTGTTCGGGCAACTACTACTTGTGACTTCGGGTAGGAGAGAACGTTTCTACTTTAATTCACTATTTTCCTAATAGAGGGCATGAGTGGTCCTAGTTTTTCATCCATTACGACTTCAGTCGAGGGAGGGGGCATACCACACTGTAAAAGATTTGTAAAATGTATGTTTCAAAATCCTATTGTTGCGTTTTTATATGATATTATACTAGTTATATTATATTTAGCTCCAAAATTTTGTTTCATTTGCTCTCATTGAATAAGATGTGTGTGCATCCATTACCTTTTTACATGCTTGTAAAAATTATAAATACAGTAGTTATTGCACTTAAAATTTTATTTTTGTAATAAAAAAACCATTTTCTAACTCTTATAGTAATATAAAAAACAAAATTAAACAGTCAAAAAAAATTTTTCTCCATTTTTCTGAAACATATGTCACTGTTAAGGGTTGTGTTATTTATAAAGAAAAGTCATGCTTACTGACAGTGTCCTCCAGTATTCTACCACATAACCGTTCAGAATCCAACTCGAGGAAGTCATAGACACATCCGGGACTTTGTTCAACGTCAAAATCCAAAAACCGAATGTCCATTTTGCAAATAGAGGGCCTATATCTTCTGATAACCAACTGACAATCTAAATCGTTCGTATAGTAATTTGGAAATCCTGGACTTTCCAAGTAGAACTCTTTCTCGTAATAGATTTTGCTGCAACTGCTGGGAACTCTATCGCCAATCAGTCCTATGAGGATATAAAACACATTTGAATTCAAGTGATATTACAAGGTTTCCTTCCTTATTTCCGCAAATTCTACATATTATCAACGTAATGTGCCAAAAAAATCGCTTCGTTTTTCAGATTACCAGTCTGCCTATACCTTTAAAGTGAAAATGTGATGTTTGACCGAACAAATGCAACCTTTCCCTAAGCTTACGTTAACAAAACTCTACATATTTATTTATTTTTAAATATCAAGGAAGTGACAAATTAAGTGATAGAATCTCAGATCACATATTAAAATATTTAAAACTATATTCTTTTAAAAAAACCAATTTTTAGCGAACATTACGTTATTGAAGTAAATAGTTTTTAATCGAAATAAATGACGCACAATGGAAAAATTTGAAGAAAAAAAAAACAAAGCAATAATTACGCTTTCTAAAAAAAATTTTTTTTAAATTTCACAACTTCGTGAAATTTAACAATTATATGTCACAATAACCCAATTATATGTTACAGAATTTAGAGCTAACTCCACAAAGCTGATATTATTATTATTGTTAATAGGATTGTTGTTATTGAATCTGCATTAGAATAATTAAAACATATTATAAAACAATTTGTTTGTTGACATGAACAATTCTTAATTTATACATCAGATTGTTTCAGCTTCTCGTTCTTCACGTGGGAAGGAATTTTTATCCAGAAATTTGTAAACATGTACAGTTAGAAATTTCTCGGAAAAATGATTAAATAACAATTTATTGTACGGTTATTTTACCATATTTAATCGAAACAGTCAAATAACCATACGCAAAAGAGTAATCATGAGAAAAAACTGTTTATTAACTGCTTTTACCTCATACGGTTAAACAACTAGAATTTTTTCACAACCATTAGAACCACCTCATGAAGCTACTTAGTTCTTTGCAACTGTGTACATATCACAGCCGAGCGAGCTTATCTGTCCATCGGCAGAACTGGTGTTCGAGTCCTAGTGTTGACACCCCTCCATTCCCTTCAACACATGAAGAATTTCCAGTGTCCGGCACTCTCTAATGACCATTACCTTAAGAAAAGGCAAGCTCCAATGTTTAGATAAATTTTAAAAAAAGAAAAAATTACGTTTTTGAAAATTGCTAGTTTGTAAATGGTTTCGAAACCATAAAGGAAAAAAAATCTTTACCGTAAACTTTAAATCTAATGAGATGCTGGCAGTTACTTTACCATCATTTTAGAATGAAAATTTTAACAGTGTGTATGAGGGAAATGTACACGGGTAAAATTTAAAAAAAAAGTGTACATCCTGAATAACTTTTGCTGTAATGATCGGATTTTCGCGGACACAATCTTAATGGTTCGAGAGCTCAGAACGATAGTTGAATATGCCAATTAGCTAGAAAAGACAACATTTTAAGTTATGAAATCGAACTCAAAAATGTACTTTCTCTGAATAAACATTCTTTTTTTTCGACAAAAACTGATTTTCGACCCTCACATTATGAGGAGTAGTCGTATCGAAAATAAGGTCTCATTAAATTAGGTTCATATTTGGTTTATTAAGAAAGTGTTTATTATAATGACTCTCTTTACGAATTTTGCTATGACTCGAAAGAGTTTTATACACAATTACAAAATTCAGTTATCCAACGTGTCACATTTACACTTAATGTAATGTGACAATTTAATTATCTAATTTATCTAAGCCTTTAATTTTTCTTTAAACGTTATTCCTTTTTTTTCAATTTGGCAATTTTATTTTTAACTTTCTAACTAACCAATCTCTTTCCTTTAAATTTCAAACTCTCCGCCTCTTTAATTTTAATTGGTCGTAGTTTTTCTGGTCTACCCTAGTTAAGGAATTTTAAAGTTTTTTTTTAAATGACATTCTCTTTTTCTCGAGCCTTCGGGCAGGTTAACCTTTTAAAGCTCTCCGAGATGCGGACTTCGGTCCGTATCGAGGGATTTCTTTTCACATTATTTTCTTAGCCTTTATCTTAAATTAAATGCATAACTATAATCAATTTCTGTAAATTTGAAATCAACATTTTATACCTTTAATTTTCTTTAACATTAAAAGCCCTCTCAAATTTAAGTTTTCTTCTCATATTTATTTTAATGGTTAAATTACTCGTTCCTTTCTATTTAACTTTTTGCATGACGCCTTTGGTTTCTTTAAATTCTCTTGTCACCCATTTCCTTTTAAAAGATATTTTTTTTGTAACACAAAATGTGTTGGAATCATATTGCTTGTTTGTTACGCAATAATCAAAATAAGTAGTTTTACAAAAATAAATGTTTAGTTGAACAGAAAGTTTTGTGTGATTTTTAGCTTCACCTTTATAGCTATTATTTATCGCCTTTTTTCCTTCTGTATCTGGTGAGTATTTTTTTTATTGTTATGGGAATGCATATATGTGAATTTATTAGTTTTTCTTATTGGAAACATCAGCTTACTGTATTAAATTATATATATATATTTTGGATATAGCATGACTTTATCTTATTTATCTTTAATTTTTAACTTATTTTAGTTTCGCCCTTTTTCCAAATTTTGTGATACCAAATCATCCAATTTGTTCAAACCTCACACTTTGTGACCCTTTGAACCTATTGGGTTATTGTTATCCCACATTAGCATTGTACTACCACTTTCCTTAACGATCACATTCCCCCCTTAATTTATTTTAATTACCTTTCATATATTTCGGCCTTAATTTTATTTATCACGACGTTTCAATCATTTAACTTTTTTTAATCATGACTATATCCAATTATTAGTACATATACCAAATATTTCAATCTATTAATTACAATACATAAATAAATTTACTTTATTATACGCACCAATTCCTTTCTTAATTCAACTCTTACACAACGATAATTCGATTCAGATATCAATTTAATAAGTATTTATTGCTTTCCATTTTAAGGTATACAAATATCATTTTAAATAATTTTGAAAGACAAAGTACAAATGAAATCGTTCGAATAGTTTCTAAGTTATCCAATTATTGAAAATCATAAATTTGAAATTCTATTTCTCAAGAACTGCTCGTGCAATTTCGTTCAAACAACATAACTAAAATTAAGGAATTTTTTTTTCTTCTTTAGAGTTTGTAAGACACTCTAACTGTAAATTTCTTTTATATTTCCTTTAATTAAAGAGCTTGGATAAAAAAAAAATCTCTTGATGGCATATTCCGCCAATTTTTTTTCCTGTAATTTTAAAATGACGTGTCGTTCTTTTAACAATATATTGAGCCAATGTTACATAATTTTTCTACCATAAATTAGCATGACAAAACAATCATATTGTTTTTTATTAAAAAGTTTCATTGGCATTGAAAAAAAATCAATTTTCTCGGACAACAGTGAAGTGTTTTGACCTTTCAAGTGTTCCTTATCGTAACGTCTAAAAAGGAAAATTGTTCCACTAAGTCTCTTAATAAAGCGATGGCTGAACATGTAACAGTTCTTTAACACTGTACTGTAGTTCACATAATTGCCATACTGTTAGACACGCATGATGAACTTCTAACCAATTACTTCCTGGGTTTCAAAGGTTTTCTTAGTTTATTGAACTGAAATGACAACATAGTTCGAAAATTATTTTTCTCTTTCATTCATCAATAGAAAAAAAAATGAACGCAAAGATTTAAAAAAAAAATTAATTGGGATACAGCATATTGAGAAAAAAACTGTTATGTTCGATTCATTAGTTGAATCGATTTCCTGTTTACTTAGAAAGAGAAGATGTCTTTTTCTTAACGGATGGGGGGGAATATTCCAGGTAGTCAGAAGATTTATGTAGCATTCCGCAAGCTCGCGTAGGTAAAAATACTTCAGCACAGCGCAGTAATTGCTGCAGAACCATCTCGGTTCTTTAAAAGAGATTGAGCAAAATGTGCGTACGTAAAATACATTTGCTTCACATGGAGAGGAAAACCATGGAAACCTGCCACGTGACTCTAACCCATGATCCGTCTACCGCTTAGGATATTTAACCTCAGCACTGGGGTCGGTTCAAACCGGATGCGGAATCCGTATCGATCCGCCATCGCTGTGATTCGAACCTGGTTCATCTCATTGGAAGGCAAACACTATCTTCTGGGCCATCACGGTTCGCTGCTTTTTTCATATCGTGTTTAATGGATTTCGCAATTGACTCGCCCATTAGGTTTCAAATCAGTAAAATACGAAACAAAATTGTTTTTTCTACTCTGTTTGAAGGTCACTATTGGGAATCATAAATCAACCTATTTAGATAATTGACACATAGATGAAAATACCGCTTCAAATGCGTACAAACAACCCATCCATAAGGCTGTTTGCAACCTCATTGGTGTACGTTAGCATTTCCTGGCATGGTGGTCCTTATCAACCTTTATGATACGTTCCAAGTTTGTGACCACTGTACATACTGTGTGCTTACCGGTTCATTGTATTTTTTAAGCGTAGTTTATTTAAAAACTTACAATGCAAGAAGATGAACATGAAATTTTATCAATAAGTTATATAATATCTACCAGAGAGGAAAACAACATACCTGAACCTCCAGGTGGGCGGACGGGATCACCGGGAGGGCAGACGAGCTGTCTGAATAACAGATGGAAACCACGATCCATTCGCACTGTATCTGTCTTATAGACAATGTGCACATTTCCTAAGGCATCAAATGTAACGTTCTCTGGAAGAAAAAAAAAAAGATTCTCAGCGAGTTTTCTTCTTATCCTTTTATCTCACTGTAGACTGATCTTAAAGACATGTTTCCCAGGAGAACTGGTCCCTCTGAACAGCCTGAAGGGACCGAAAGTGGGTGAGGGTAGGACTTCCAAAGTGGGTGAGCCCTCTGCAGAGAACCAAAACTGAGGTGGCATGTCTTTGGATCACCCTCAAAATTGCTTTCCCAGATCGTCGCCAGTATGAAGATGCCCCATACATAAATGGTTGATATTTGAGTAATAATAAACTACAAATCTAAAAAGGTTTAATGAAAGTATTTAGTTACGAAGATTTTACTTTAACAAAACTATTTGTCAACATGGCAACGATAAGAAAGTAATAATTGATGTCAATGATGTTTGACAATAACCTCTTACGGGTATTCTTTTCTTTTTTTATACCTAATTTTACTCTTAATCAACAAAACCTTTGCACCATCTGAGCCAAACTTCTACTCTAAGTCACAGTTGACAGTAATCCTTTGTTTGACAGCAACCTTGCTTAAAACTCCAGTCACCGATACTTTTTTACCGTTTCAGACATACGTCTGGTCTCAGTCACGGTTGACAGCATCTCTCTTTTTGATAGTAATCTTGCTCAACTCTTCAGTCACTTTTGAATAATTCCAGTAAATACTTACTTACTTCCACAATATCGATATTATGAATGCAATTTTAATAGGTACCGAATATTCTAATTTGACAGTATATTTAGCATTGTTTAAATTTGCACACATTACCATCAATAATAGTATGGCGATTTTTTGTGTACCTCCTGAAGTATCCGTTAATTTAGCTTTTTAGTACCTACCATGGATCTTATTTCATTTAGTACCTATTAAGAAAATTAATGACTCTTTATGTGTGTCAATAATAACATGACAATTTATAGATTTTACCTGAGTGAATTAGAACCATTTCCCCATTCATTTTGCTTTTTAGTACAAAAATTTTAGTTTTATTTTAATTAATATAACTAGAAGCACCTCTTACTATGGCGATTAATGGAATCCCTGTTAATGCTAATTTTTCAACTTAAAACAACCGAAGACAGGGAAATATTTCAGTTCGTTTTTCATGTTTACAAATCTCAATTCATATAACCATCATTTGCTAAACCGCATTACATGGAGAGGAAGAAAACCTCCCATGGACGGCAAAGGGTCTCTAACCCATGATCCGTCTAACAATGAGGATATTTCAAGTCAGCACTGTGGTAGGTGCAAGCCGGATGCAGAATTCATATCGACCAGCCATCACTGGAATTCGAACCCGGATCGCCTCATTGGATGGCGAGCGCTCTATCCCCTGAAACATCGCCATTTAAGTTACTCTAACACTGTAATATTTAGGATTTGATACTATTTATCTAAGAGGAAAAATCTCACCTTTAAATAATTTTTCCTGTTAAAGAATTGAAACTTACTTTTTTGGCCTCTAAGAGATGTACCACAGAAACGATGACCATCCAGCTGGACGTAGCTCCCGATGCATCCAGGACTGTATTCCACGTTGAAATCCACGAAATCCAATTCCACTTGACAATATCCGGAATGCCTTCTGCCAACTGTGTAACGACAGACGGGATCACCTCGGGCATCTTCGGGTGACCGATGGGTGACCAGTTCTCCTGATGGATCAGTAATCAGGACATCACACGCATGGATAGCAGGGATAGCTGAAAAACGAAATCAGTTGATTTCTGTGAAGTAAATTTTTTTTCTTCTACAGAGAATGGCCCAAATCTGGAAAATAGAGTCCCAATAGCAGAAAGTTTGGTTTCAGTATCAATGAGCGGCCTATTAATTTCCTATTATACAGTCCGTGGCTAAATTATCTGAGTCTTAATTATCTGGGGATAGTCTATGCAGCTTTTACGTGACTGTACGTGTTTTACGTGTTTTGTACTTGTTTGCGGTATCAATGGGTTAAATGAGACGGAAGATAAATTCGACAATATAAACATTTATTAGATCCGGTATTACATTATAATAATTAGATCAAATTAGTAGACGTACTGTAGTTTGTTTTTTTAATAATTAGATGTTTTTCACGAGGTTGCATGTAATACTTTTATATTTGAATGTAATGGGGTTTTTATTCCTCCATATGCCTCCCTATTTGTATTTATTTTTAACAATTGATACTCGAACGTAAACAACTGCGCTAAAACTGTATAGAGTATCACATGATAATTAAGATTTTACATCGAGTGCGTCTTTTCCATATAAAAATCGAATGATGGTGTTTTCCACTGGTGCATTTTTATTGGGTAGAATACAGTTTTAACACATTAATTTCATATTGTTTTGGTTGTCACCAGCATAACATTTTTCCTATAAATATTTTTGCATTCCTAATTTTAAGGTACTGAACTGTTATTATTACTTTCTTGAATATGTTTTCGAACTTCGTTTAAGAGGATAATTTTTATTATTTTTAGAATAACGCAATTCTACGTTACACTTCAAGATAAGGTGATTTAAATGGGTGTCTGATTTTATAAACCGGTATAAAGTTATTAATTACATTAGTGTCGTTGTCGTCGACCATTAAGGCAGAGGGGGTGCTATTGTTCTCGTTTTTCGGTGGCGCCATCTATGACCGAGAATTCGACTTCTGCCAACACCCATACGCCACACCCGTTATTAGGGTGGACCCATTCATTCATCCACAGATCGTCATTTTGACCTGAACGATTCATCTCCCCCCCCAAAGGGGTATAATTTGTTATGGGAACATGGAGGACTTTGTGACCCGAAAAATTTAACATGCACATGTCACCATTTGGTACACGGGGAGACTTCAAAAATCACGGTTAGACTTGAGAACTCAAATTTCAAAAACACGACTTCAACAAAGTTTTGTAACTCAGATTATATATTTAAGTATTTTAAATTTATAATAATATGAACAAAATTCTGAAAACGAATAAATCGATAAAAGATAGGGAGAAACTTACCGTTGAGATCTTCCTCGCAAATGGAAATTTGTTGAAACAAAATCTGAAATCCATTCTTCGTGACGTTTTCGTTCGTTCCAAATACAACACTGATGGCATCGGTATCTTCATCGAATGGGTATTGCACTGTCAGGAAAAAAATACATTTATAATTATTTAAAACGGGAAAAAGGGAACATTTAATAATAACATTTTAATAAATTCTGATTTAAAAAAAATTCTAACCACTATAACATGTACTAAACTTCGTTCTGCAAACTTGTGCAAATTTCGTATTTAACAATTGCATAACATTTGCAACAATTACAGTATTTCTCATTAATGTATTTTATAAATCGAGTAATACTAAAAGAGCTGTGGTAGGGAATCGAGCCTTCCAATGAGATGAACCGGGCTCGCATCCCAGCGATGTCTGGTCAAATGACGCGCCCGACTCACACCGACCACAGTGCTGTTGCAAAATAACCTCAGCAGTAGACGGATCGTGGGTTAGAGTAACCTAGCTATGAGACTAACAGTGGGAGGTTCTTCGTGGTTTTCCTCTCCATGTAACGCAAATGCGGGTCATTTCCATCAAATAGTCCTCCACGAAGGCGAATTTCTCCCAGTACTTGATCCACGAGCCCCTCTTGTCTTCTGGTTTGGGTTCAAAATGACAAGGCTACGGAGATTAGTAGTCGTCCACCCAAAATTGGGTGGGCTGTCCAACGACGGTTATAATAAAACACTTCTAACATTGACCCATTTTTGGCCGATGGTGCGTAAATGCAAAATGTCAATACATTTTGACACTCTGATATAGATTTTATTTTTTTCGCTATTCACGAAAAACTACGGGTTCTGAAGACATTCATAAAATATTAGTCATAAAACACTTTCTGTTGAGAAAATTTTAAAATACGCAAGTGATTTAACTTGAAACGGTTGTTGACGAACTCGATTTTTTGAAAAATATTTCACTCGAGGCTCATCCTATAATTTTTATTATTGATTAAAGTTCTGTAAAAAACATTACGATTTTATTCACCATTACAGTTTATGACCATTATGCATTTTATTAAATGTGCATCCATTCGTTTCTTAAATAAGGTATTATCTTTCACGCACGAAACTCTTTTTTTATTGTGTCTTAATGAAAGGAATTTAAGTATATTTTAATGAAAATAACAAACTATTTCATAAAATTTCTTCTGCTAGGCCTTAAATGCGTTAAACATCCAAAATCTTCTCCTTATGTTATTTAAAGGAATAATCTTTTTACAAATCATCCAATTTGATATTATTATATTTAATCGATATTTTAATATTTGCTGAGGATAGGTGAGTAGAAGTGTTCACAGTACCGGTTAAGTGCTCATCGGTCGGTGGCACTTGACCTTAAAAAACATCGATGTAGGGTATACCGGGCAACGAATGAACCCCGGCAGACTAGACCTAGTATATACTTCGGACATTTACGAAAGCCGCATTCGGACCTCCCATTTCGGTTCTTCACAACCTCTATTTACGCTTTTATCTCAATTTGTGCTTCTGTTTTCATATTTTCTAATTCGGCAATCTTGTTACGAAAATAATTTAAATCATTCTTAAAAAATGTTCATATAAGAATTCGCTTTATAGATTTTGTTTCATTCTGGTTTTTCTTCGCTTTTTATTCTCTGTTTTTACCTCATATTTTTTTACTCTTAATGTTATTTGAATTTTTTTTTTAGTGCTCCACACACTATTGTATTGATATATTTTACTTTGGCTATAATTGATTCAATATTAGAAAGCTCTCCTTTTTGCGGATATAATGGTGTGAGCTGATGATAAGATCTTTTATTTTCCGGATTTTTATTATTTTTCTTTTTCCCTTTTTTCATTATCCTGCACTTTTTTCATGTTTTCACTACATTGTGAACATTGTGTATATATATATATATA
>NC_092206.1:1170826-1217935 GCF_043381705.1 Parasteatoda tepidariorum | reverse complement strand
ATAAATAATCATACCAATCCTATAAAAATAAATTCATACCAACAGACTGAGAGGGTATATGTCCGCATAGGCGCTCGTCTTCTATCGCCAGGAAGTCTTTCTCGCATCCAGCACTGGTCTCGAGATCAAATTTTCTGAAGGTGATTTCCAGACCACACACAGATGGATCACTCTTCTGTATTGTGTAACGACACAGTACGCTGTTCTCATACTCTTCCGGAAAACTGGGATGTGTGAGTTCATAATCTTTCGCCGACCACCACTTCTCACAACTCCTCCTCACTACAGAAGAAAGAACACTCCATTAGAAATCTCCCAAATTATTCGACCCACTCTCTCTAAGATTCTGAATGATCTATACAGCTATATTGTTTTGACGCGGTTTGCATACGTTAGTTTATCAATGGGTTCATTGAGACGATATATAATATAAATTCGACGATAGACGATATATATATTACATAAATATACGATATTTATTATATCAACCATTATATTATAATAACTGGATCAAATGATGAGACGCACTGTAGTTTTTTAAACAATGACATGATTTGCACGCGTTTATAGGTCATACTTTTATATTTAGACATACATGTCATGGGTTTTCATTCAGGAGATTTTTAATAGACTTCCCATGTGTATTTATTTTTAACGTATTGCATGACAATGCTAACCCATTGATACAGGAGCGTCAATTAACGCATCCGAGTAAGATAACAATAAAGCTGTATAGAGTATCGCCTGTATAATTATAATCTTTATAGTGAGTCTAATAGTATGGCCGAAGACTGTATGCTATCATCGAGAAAGCATACCACTCATTTACATTTGGTTACCGAATTCTTTGCACGAGCTCAACATAAATTAAGACACTATTTGAATGTGAATACTTTAGTGAAACAAGCTTTTCATAACTTAGTTACTTTTAGAGCTGTTAAGGCAAAACAAATTTCAATAGCTGATTATTCTATAAATTATAAAAAATTTAAACCAATAGCTGATTCTATAAAAAATTCTTTGCGAGAAATTTTTTTTCACGAGTTGAATTTCATTGCCATTAATCCATCGTATATCTACTAAGAAAAAGAAGAAATACTTAGTATTTTAAAGAGTTGCTGTAATCCTACGGAGATATTGAGAGTAACCTAATAATAATAAAAAGAAAACTTTTAATCATTATAATAAATAAAAGCAAATTTTTGAAATAATAACACCTGCATGCATTACAGTTGGTTCTTATTCAAGTAGAGAAATTTAAATATTTTTATCTAGATAAATGAATTATCGTTTTCAGTGTAGTTGATCATGCTGAATTAAGCCAAGTTTAAAAAAAGCCAAGAAAGCCAAGTTTTATTTTGTATGTATAAAAATGCTCTGTTTGTAAGCTATTGACGCGTTCAGCCTATTACCATAAGATGCAAATGGGCTGTTGTTTCGTAAAGATCCAAAATTATGTTAATTGAAATGAGAATTTTATGCATGAAATTTTGATGTACTATATCCGTGTATGCCCCTTATAGCTTCTTAATATGGATTAAATTTTTATTTTAAGCATCGACACTAACTTGCTCAAGGAAGTGCCCTATGAATAATAGCTTATTAACTATCAGTTCTATAAACTTCTGTTTGATTTCATCCATATATATATATATATATATATATGTCAGAAACACTAACGGTTTAATTTCTCCCTCAAAATATTTTGAAAAATCGGCATTTTTTTCACAAATTCAAATCCAGTTTGTGAAAAATGTGATTAAAAACTGGGATGCAATATTTGAAATCAGCTCTTCCACTTGCATAAGAACGATTTTTTTCTTACTGTGAACATAAGTAAAATTTTAGTAAAGAAAGATTTTCAAGAAATATTAATATTTCAAATGTAAAAGGAGCGGCACTAGACTTCCTAACCATTTAACGGGCATTAACGGTAATTTAACGTGCTTCCATGTTTTTATATATTTAAAATTTTACAATTGTTTTAGGAAATAAGTATGTTTTCTCTATTCTAATAGTGAGAAAGTGTTGGGGAAATATATTCCATAATGCGAATAGAATATTGTTTGTTGATTGTATATATTGAGAATATATACAATCAATATCTCCATATTGAGAATATATATATTGCAGAAGCATATTCAAATTCTAACTCTGTTCCAATATAACAATTAGTAGTAGTGTAAACAATTAGTTCCAAATGTATGAATAAGACATAAAATTTCTTTGTAAGCAGATTGTATCAATATTAATAATCCGTCCAAAAAACGTATTCTGCGTTTAACTTATAAACTATTTTATAATCACCCATTTAAATCTATTTTGATCAATCTTTTTTAAACAGTAAATGAATGATCGATGAAATAAAGAGCAATAACTGATTTGTTTTTAAAAATATATTCCACTCTTATTTGAAAGCTCAAGAAAGAACTTTTTAGTTGGAAGAGTGCTTCAGATACAGAGAGTATATTTTATCAATTCTAACGATTTTTAATCTAGAGATTTAATAAGGTAAATGAATCAATAAAAAAAAGAAGAGAGTGCAGATAAATCTATACATTTTTTTCCTTCATATTTTTATTAAATTTTGTGAATTTAAATTTATGAAAGCTGTGGGGAAAAAAACAACAAAACAGATTAAGGTGGGCCCTTCACTCGCGTTCAGATCATTAAACGTAAAATTCTGATCATTAAATAAAAATTTATTCAGATTATACATATTGTAGATCAGAATAATGATTTGTCAATAGTGTGACGTCATGAGAACCATTTTCAAATAGGACTGTCGATTTTCATTATAGTAATAAGTCTAAAGTTTTTCACGATTAGTTTCTTAAAAGTAAACTCAGTGGGGCGACAGAGGCCTACTGTGCCCATCTCAGTTTTCTTGATATTGGGGGTGCCGGAGCAGATATTCCTGTTAGGTGGTGAACCGAACCCCCAGTGTTTAGTTCCCAATCATGCTTGGTATCGACCCACTGAAGGGATGAAAGGTTGAGTCAACCTTGCCCTGCCCGAGGATCGAATCCAGGACCTGTGGCAGGAGAGTGGCGAAGAGCTACCACTCAGCCACCGGGCGTTATTAACAGCACATTCATAAAATGATTCTTAAAACAGGTTCATTTCAGAAATTCTGTAATACGTCCTACTGTGTGAAAAACTCGTGCACTTGACAGCACGTGCTTTACTTCAAACACGAAAATCTGTTGGTACTAAACAAAAAGAATAATCTTGCCCATAAAGGTCAGTGAATGCTTGATTACTCTCATTTCAGCGGCAATAAAGAGATAAATCGTTTAAATTATGTCCACGTAATCACCGATTCAACTTTGATCCATCTGTACCGCTGGCATTCAGAATGAGCTAATATTTGAGATTCTCTTCTTTGTCTGGGGGACTTTCAATGAAATCGAACAAAAGTCTACAGACTGCTGCTGCGTCATTTATTCCTCCACAATGCCATAATAAAGCGGTTGCATCTTTTAATGAAAGGAACTCTGCAAGAACTGCTGCCATTAAAAAAAAAGGGAAAAATTATTTCCCCAATTGTTTTTCGAGGTTGCATTCACACTTCAAGGGTATCTACGAAAAGAAAAGAAAAAACCACAATTCACCATCATTGTTTCTTCTTTGAAAAACGTTGTTGGTTTTTTTATTTATCCTTTGAGGAACTTCTGTCTATCGCTGATAATTATAACAATAACTTGCTGATGGTTGAAGATGCCTGTCTCGACAAAAGTTTAAAATGAAATCATTGCATTTCTGAGTATGCTGTTGGAAAAACGAACGAGTACCGATGTCAGGGGCAAACAGCAAGACAATTATTTCATATCAAAATACGACAAAAATTTGCATTATTCTACTACAATTTGGTATTCCTTTCATTTTAACTAAAAGAAAAAAAACGGCTAAAATCAGTCTTTACTCTAATTTTCTATATTAAAGTCAGGGGTCTGTCCAGGACGAATTTAGTACCGTCTAGCGGTACCTTCACCCATTCAACTTTACGAAAATCGTTAGTTTCGCAAAATGCTTTTAAAAAAGCAAGTCCTAAGATTCTCTTTCTTAAAATTTTGTTTTTGTATCCCCGTAAGAAAAACGATAAATAGCGGGTTAATTAAGCATATATAAGAATAAGTTGCGCGTGCTTGGTCAGATAGTGCGGTGTGGTAGCCTAATAGGTAATTTACGTCATATTATAGCGAGCTTCTTTTTCACAGTTATTTTTTCTTTTCTTAAATTCATCGACGACGCGCTTCCTCTGTAAACTTTACAAGGAGTTGAAATTCGAGCATTATTCGAAACATTCGAACATTGTTCTAAATTTTATTCTAACAGATTTTTAATTTTTTATGAAAAAATTTTTTTCTCAGCGAAATTATTTTCTATATGACTCAGCGGGAAATTTTTGTATAATTAAAATAACTTTTAGTGCAAGTATTGTCAAATGAATATGTTTCTTTTTTAAAAAAAATTCAAGCTGCAGTTTAAAAATGGATAATGATTTTTAAATTTCGAAACAATTTTAAGTCCAAAATTTTACAACAGCAAAATTATTTTTGAATATAGGGGGAAAAATGCATAAAAAATTACCAGTCATCAATGATTTTTATTGGCAGTGACCAATTTTGAAAATGTCTTCTTACTTTTCCTTATATTTGCGTTGATTTTTAAATATAATTTTTAATTTTCACAAATAATGTCTAACTTTTCACAAGATAGTTACCTCTCATAAAAACCTAGCCAGATCCCTGAAAGTAATAATTCACTCCATAATGTCATTAGTTTACGAAATTTCATTGAAGTCTGTTTTTCGTTGGAAGTCTCCCTGATGAGGGATTACTTTTATCACTAATGTGGACGCGATAAATCTTCAAATTATTACAGTAGTAGTATTTGTGCGGAATTGTGTCTATACAAGATTCGATTCAATACTAAAAATAATTTCTTTCATTCGTTATTAGCAAACGAGACTTCTCATAAATGAGCAAAAAAAAAGGAGGAAAATGAAAACAAAAAATAAATATTTCATTAAATAACATGAGTGCTTAACATAAAAAGCAAGAGAGAAACTTACCAGTTTTATTGTAATGCTTGTCATTTTTCTGCGTGGTCACTATGACAGTACTACTTCCCTCCTACAAAAAACAGAAGAAAAAAAATTATATAAAGTTTTACGCAATAAAACTCAAACTGACTAAATGGAGTATGTCAGGAGAAAGAAAATATCGATAGAACTACCCGTTATATTGAGAATCATTTTGGAGCAAGTAGCATTTGAAAACAATAAAAACAAGAATAAGATTTAGATTTAAAAGGTGGATCACTCCAGATGACAGTAAATAAAAATAAAATATTCTAAACAAGAATAAAGTTATTTATTTATGGAAAGTGGCATTTTATAACTTGCCTACAAGCAATGGCGCAGTTTCAAAATATTTTCGATAAATATTTCAAAATATTATGTATACATATATACATATACACATATATACACATACACANGATTACAGAGCACGGAAGCGAGCGGAGCAGGAAAAAGAGTCGTCGAATAGAACTAGTGATCCTTCTACGACTGCTGATTCTTCTACAATTAACGTCACAGGTTGCGAAGTTTAACTTCTTCCGCGCGGAGGGACTCCACGCACTATTTTTTTTTTCTCAGCGAAACTTTTTTCTATATGACTCAGCTGGAAATGTTTTCATAATTAAAATTTAAGTTCAAAATTTTACAACAGCAAAATTATTTTTGAATATAGGGGGAAAAATGCATAAAAATTTACCAGTCATCAATGATTTTTATTGGCAGTGACCATTTTTGAAAATATCTTCTTACTTTTCCCTATATTTGCGTTGAGTTATTTTAATTTTCAAAAATAATGTATAACTTTTCACAACCTCTCATAAAAACCTAGACAGATCCCTGAAAGTAATAATTCACTCCATGTCATTAGTTTACGAAATTTCATTGAAGTCTGTTCTTCGTTGGAAGTCTACCTGATGAGGGATTACTTTTATCACTAATATGGACGCGATAAATCTTCAAATTATTACAGTAGTTCGTAGTAGTATTTGCGCGGAATTGTGTCTATACAAGATCCGATTCAATACTAAAAATAATTTCTTTCATTCGTTATTAGCAAACGAGACTTATCTCATAAATGAGCAAAAAAGAAGGAAAAAAACAAAAAATAAATATTTCATTGAATAACATGAGTGCTTAACATAAAAAGCAAGAGAGAAACTTACCAGTTTTATTGTAATGCTTATCATTTTTCTGCGTGGTCACTATGACAGTAGTACTTCCCTCCTACAAAAAACAGAAAAGAAAAAAAGAAACTATATAAAATTTTACGCAAATTAATTATCCTAATTGAAATACTTTCTCACACTTTTAAAAGCCACATCCTGTTCTTAAATCTATTTTTGGCTCAAGTATGCATTTAATTAAAAGCAGGATATTTTTCCCTCTCTGTGGGAATCGAGAGACCTATTTGATAAACCAATTTCAAAGATTTCCCTCTTTTTACATTCCCCTCCTACATTTTACGGATTATACTTTGCAAGATTTTCCCTAACATATAACCAAGGAGCGCAACTTTTCGTGTTCACTTTCACACATTTCTCATGACTGCTCTGTCTAATAATTAATAAATTTTGTACCCTCCTTCCCGGCCTGTTTTAATCCTTCCACTCGGCGCTATAAGTCGCCAGGACTGAACAATCGGGAAGGCGGTACGATACATCAAAAATATGCAATGTCTCTCATTTGAAATTAAATAAATCAACTTCGGAAGAGGGTACATCAAAAATATCGAATATCTCATTCGCATGGACAGTTGAAAATTATGTGTCAAATTCTTCTTTAACTCACGGCAATTCATTATTCATCCAGTATCTTCAACAAAAAATAAATTTTTCGATCATCAAACTTTTTGTTTATATAAATGACGCCCAGTGGAACTTGTCTTAAAAAGATCATCCTTTTGTGTATGTTATGCCTACGTTCCTGAGACTACTAGAAAGCTGAGCTTCAATATTTCGGACTAAAAAGAAAAACTGCATCAGATTCCTGATAGACATTAATAAGTTAATTTGAAATTCCTTTCCTTTACAAGTGAATTACGTAAAGCTTAGTTATGCCTCTTTCCCAATACTGCCCTGGATTGTATAGTCAATAATTTGTTTTCACCCCGCCTCATTCAAGAAGAAATATGATTCCTTCATTCCGACGAAGAAACAAATTTTTTTCCCTAGCAGCTTTCATTTTTACTTTTGGAATTGTGTTTATGGAATTTCAACGCACTTTCATCTGTGATGCTGCGGTTTTCAGAATATCTTCTTGGACTAATTCGAACTTTTTCACGTATCCTTTAAGTGATTTTTTTTACAATTCTCATAAAACAACTTCTTGAATTTTTATTGATTAAAATTAAAAAAAAGCACTCTTGTAAATGAACAAAAATCATAGATTATGATATTAATTTTTTCTCATACTTGATGTTTCAATTGAAACAATTTTTATACATTGATCGTATTTACTGTTGAATTTTTTTCTTGAGAAATTTTTATTTTCAGTGAATTGATGGTTTTGATTGGCATAAAGAATGTTTCAAGAAATAATTTTCATATTTATTGTTTTATGTGATACAGTTTCTATGATTTATTGATTGGTAGAATTTATATTAAATAACCAATTACGATTTCTGCACAAAAATTACTTTAAAAAAATATCCGAACTAAAATTTTTGAAAAAAAAAATTCTGTTTAAAAAGAAAGAAAGAAAGAAATATAAAAATAAATAAATAAATAATTCAAAGGTAATTTGCAAATTAACCAAACTTGCACTTCAGATTAAAAATAAGGAAAATAGCTTGATCAGTCAAAAATTAAAAACTGATTTACCTTAATGCCATATTAAATTTAAAAGCTTGTTTTGGATTTAAATTAGTGATAAATTGTGTTAAACGAGTTGTAATGGGTTAATAATTGCAATAAAAATACCAAGAAAGAAAATAAAAGTATAAAAAAATATAGAAAGTAGAAAGAAAAGAAAAATAAAAGAAAGAAAAGAAAAATAGAAAGTCGAAAGAAAAATAAGAGAGGAAATAGAAAAAATGTTACAGTAGGCAAATTTTGGACATAAAAATAAATAAATAAAATAAAATAAATTTTCCCCCGAATATTTTGCTATTAAAGTGATAAATCTGAATCTGGATACTGAAATCTTGGACTTCACAATAACAACCACTATGTCATTTTTTTTATGTTTGTTTCAAACAAGGTAAACAATACTCAAGTCTAATTTCAGATTGAAATTTTTCCTGATAAACTGTTTTTTGTATTATGTGTTTTACATTTTAATTTCACATTTTAAAAATGTTTATAAATTTTTATCATCGTGATTGAAGAGTTAATTCAAAAAGTGTGTGATTATGACGAATGCTATGGTGAAAAACTTTATTGTGACTTGGAGCTGAAAAAACTGTTAAGTCAAAAAAAATTTTGAAAATGAAAATTTTAAATTTGCTGATAATGCTACTATAGATTTTCAATTGTGTACAAATGTAAATTTTTATAATTCATTTTACTTTTATATATTGTTAATATTACAAATTTCATTATTTTCATCTTAATTGTACTTTTACCATAGGGAAAATTTTGCAAATGGATAATTTTTAAAAATTTCGGATTGTAATTAAAAATTTTTGGCGAGGGGGGATGTAACGCAAAAAACTTCTGTTAATATACATATAAACATTACAAAGAAATGGAGTAAGGTAAAGGGCAAGGAGTTGTGGTAGGGATAGAGCGTTCACTTTCCAATGAGGTGAACCGGGTTCGCATCGCAGCGATGTCTGATCATTACGAAATACGTGCCCGGCTCGCACCGCTCACAATGCCGTTGTATAATATCCTCAGTGGCAGACGGATCGTGGGTTAGAGTCCCTTTGCCATCAGGCTAAAAGGGGTTTTTATTCGTAGTTTTCCTCTCCATGTAACACAAATGCGGGTAAGTTAAATCAAAAAGTCCTCCACAAGGGCAAATTTCCCTCAATACTTGATCCAGGAGTTCCCTTGTCTTCTGGATTGAATTCAAAATGACAAGGCTATGGAGAGTTCTTGTAGCATGGGTAGTCGTAAACCCTAAACGCTGTTTAATGACGGTTATTAAAAAAAATGAATGATGAAAACTTTTTTACCTCCTATTTACTGTTCAATAATCAATTAATGTTTAATTTCGGAGGGGTTTTTCTCAAACCCTCCCCAAAACTACTCCCACTGATTACAAGAGATTACAAATAAATGAGTTTAGGGAACGTTGCTCATTGAAGATATGGAGAAAAAGAATTGCATCTAACTTCAAGTTAGATTAAATTTTCGCTTAACTGTGGATTTTCTAAAAACCGATACAAACTTGGTAGTAGCATCTGTAGCTTCATTTTGCCCTTTCAAGCAAAAAGATATTATCAGCAGCAGCCTTTTATAAACAGTTTTTCTTCCTTCTGATTTCCTCATTGTATTTAACATGAAAAGCATCTTTAAACACTTCTTTTAAAATATCTCTAACTTGCTTCTCATTAAAACTATAAAGATCACAGCATGTATAATAAAATGGTATCTCTAAAAATATATATTTTAAATTAAAGGGGTGCTTGTTTTCCAGTGACGCCATCTATGACCAAGAATTTGACTTCTGCCCCACCCATACGTCACACCCGTTTTTTATAGGGTGGACCCAATCACACATCCATTCAATCATCCACAGATCGTCATTTCCACCTGAACCAGAAAACGATCCATCTCGAACTCAGTACCACTCAGAGGGATAAATTGTTACGGGAATATGGAGGACTTTGTTACCCGACACTTTCAAAGTGTTTACTACGCGTCACTATTCTATTATTACCATTCATCCTGTTAAAAAAAAGTACTTTTTAAGTTAATCCTTATTAGACCCTAGGAAGTATACTACCCACCGTATTCATTTTTTTTCTCTGCATTTTCTCACCTTTGATGCGTGTGCCATTCGCTTCAGAAAATATATCAATGAAGGGAGACCGAGATGCTATTGTGAGTTCATATTTCACCGAGTTTATTTGTATTTATTACTACTTGTGGGGATAATAGCTATAGACAATGTCAACCTTCATCTATGAAAAGACACCACACCATAGAATGGAGTTAACGTGTCTTATATATACTAGTGAATTAGAATTGTATATTTGTAGTGGTAGATACACCAAAATACTCCCCCCACCCCAGAATTATGTCTGTGATAGAATTCGATGAATGGATGACACTAGTTGATTCATTGTTGTTTTGTGAGAAGCCGGGAGAGCAGTACTAAGTTCACGGTTCTGGCCTCTCCTATGTTGCCATTAGCAGTCCAGTGTATGCAGGCCGACGTTGTGTGTGATCGAGACTGAGTAGCAAGAGCGCGAGGAGGTGGATAACGTCACAAGCAGCAAGTCAACTGTTCAATGTGGACTATCCATCGAAGTATGCGTGTTCAGATCGAAGTGGGCGTAACTGACAAGATAGGCATGTTTATATAGAAGTGGATGTCGAGGTAGGCGTTTTCCCATCACGTCCGAATCATCCATGTGTGGTGAGCAGATATCGTCAACCTTCATCTATGAGAAGGCAGTACCCCACCAAGGAATCGAGTTAAGTGAATAGGTATAATATTTTTGTAGTTTTAGATAGACACAAGTTTTTCATTCATTCCCTAACAATAAGTAAAATTTGGAAGAATTCCTTTCCACCTTCCAGCCAACTATTGGAAATTAAATTAATTTTCGGAAAATGAATTTATTTTTTTATATAAATCAACCCTAATTCCAGAAATATTTTAACGTCACAAAAAGTAACACTATGAAAGGTAAAAACAGCATTTGTATCAATCGAAGACTAAGTTAAAAAGAATGCTCACTCACTTTATTCCACCTATCTTAGAAGCTATTGAATGAAATGCGAATTCTTTGGGATTAATAATCGAATTGGTCATTCCTCTTCTAGGGGGGGGGGATTAGAGTATGCATGACATCCGAGTGCCGGTTATGAATCCATATCCGGATTTGTGGAGGGTCGCTAAACCCTTCTCCAAGTCGAGTGATGCGTCCACTTCATCCGTGACGAGATGAGACAGACGATAATAACCAAGATTCCTCTCACGATTCGGCTAAAGAGCCCTCTTATAGTGTTACCTCCACTCAGGTTTTTTAAACCAATAATGATTTTTGTAACATTCAATTATGCTCAGTGTTTCAATCCATTATTTATATAACATCTCTGTTAGCTTCATTTAAAGTAAATAAAGCTTTTTTTAAACAATATAGTGTGACATCCATTTTAAAAAGAATAATAAACTAGATACGCATTGCAACGCTTTCATTCTGAATTGTGAACCGAAAATTCCCATATTTATTCTAAATACTAATAAACAATTATAAATAATTAAAAAAAACAATAAAAATGAAATAAATAACAATTAAGAAATATAAGAATAATAAAATATAAAACAGAAATCTGTTTTTAAGCAACAAAAAAAAGAAAACAAAGATAAATAAAATCTAAAACTTTTTAAGCAACAAACAATCCAATAATTTTCAAATAACAACTGTCATCAACGGAATTTCCGAAAACTGTCCACATTTTTTTAATAACCGTTGTTGAACAGCCAACCCAATTTTCGGTTGTACGACTTCTAATGTTCAACTCCGTAGCCTTGTCATTTGGAATCCAACCCAGAAGACAAGGGAACTCCTGGATCCAGTATGGGGAGAAATTCGGTTTCGTAGAAAACTTTTGGATGGAACTAACCCGAATTTGCGTTACATGGAGAGGAAAGCCACGTGAACCTTCTCCGATTAGCCTAACGATAAAGGGTTTCTAACCCATCCACAATTGCGGATATTTCACGTCAGCACTGTGGTCGGTGCAAGCCGGATTCTTTCCTATCATCCATCGCTGGGGATTCGAACCCAGTTCACCTCATTGGAAGGCGTTTGCCCTATCCCCTGACTCAACTGTGATTGAATTGTGCTAACCTAAAATTGTTGACTCAATATAAATAACGTGCCTTGTGAGCAATTGCAGTAAATATTTGACATAGAAAATCATGCTCTCGATCTCACGTGATAGTCAGAGTATCAACGCAACGTTTCCTTCTGAATAAGCATTTAATATGCAACTTTTTTTTAAAATTCTGGTTGACCATGGTTTATAGTAACAGTTTTCAAAAGTGTTGCAAAATAACGGTGACCTCACCTGACAAAAGACAAACGGTGCTTCTATTTATTGGAGCTGTATGCTAATATAAGAATCCTCTGCATTTTAAAATTGCAACTATGTGGAATGTTAATTCTATTGGAAAATTCGTATTTTGGTCACCCCGTTGGTAGCAGAGTGACATTCTTCGTGCTATGATCTACTCATATGCAGGAACTATCAAATTAAAAGAAAAGCAGACCAGTTGAACCTTCTTGGAGTTTTTTTTTCTAGACTCAGACTAGTTGAATACTCGACATAATTTCTGACTTCAATGTTCAACCCCGTGTCATTTTGAACCCAATTCAAAAGATAAAGGCACTCCTGAATCAAACATTGGGACAAACTAGCCTTCGTGGAGAACTTTTTGATAGAACTAACCCACGTAAGTGTAACAGGGAGAGGAAAACCACGAAAAACTCTTACGGTAGGAAACACCTGTTCATCCCCATTTCCTGTGGTTTCACGAAATTTATCTCTGTCTGCAAGTTCTACTGATAAAGAAAGTTGCGGCTCTATTATTAGAAATTCAAGAAACGGAGGTTTTGAAGAAAAAAAATTGACGTAAACATGGAAATACATCGATTTTAGACAGTAAATATGGGAAAATTTAAAAGTTTTGAGATAAAGTTTTCGAGTTAAAGAGGTTGGAGATAAACAGGTTCAACTGTAACATTATGATTAAAATAACAGGATAGTCAAGATTACGTGGAAAAGCATAGAAAAAATTGCAAAAATGAGATGAGCGATAAAAAAAAACATTTAAATTTACGATTAAATCAGACTGAATAAAATGCGACAGTAAGTAATTATTTAAATCCGCGATTCAAACTTCGCATATATTTTATTTTATTTATTATGTAATCGACGCCCAACTTTGAGTGTACGACTACCAATGTTCAACTCCATTTCAATGTTTTAGCCCATGTTATTTTGAAACTAATCCAGAAAACTCTTAGATCAAGTATTGGAAAAAACAAGGAAGACTTTTTGATAGAACTAACCCAACACAAATTTTAAATTTCGCAAAAAAAAAAAAAAAAAAGCACTCAACGAAGCATTTTTGTGTACGTTTGTTCGAGAAAGATGATTTCTTGTTCTTTATTCCAAATATTGATTTTTTTGCTGATTACATAACCTTTCGTCAAAAAAATCTATTGCTCTTGCTTTTATCAAACAAAGCGTGTAAAATATATCGAATGTATATTTATCTAACAAATTACGTAAATAGTTAAAAAATAATTTTGGTTAAAAGTAACAATAGTTAAAAGCAATTTTAAGATATATAATATAATGTATAAGTTTAAAAAGGTTGTTTCATATTGCAAATTTCAAGAACACCCAACTTTTTTTACAGATAAGGAAACTCATTTATATTTCAAGATAATAATTTTAAAAAATATTTATTTTTTAAAAAAAGATCCTAGTTTCAAGATTGTGATAAATATGATTATATCCATATGTTTACCTTCGACTTTCAGTCAAAGATTCTAGTTTTGTTACTATTAAAGTTTATTCACCGCTTCCTTTATCAATTTTTTTGAAGAAAAAAATTGCAAAAAATTAAAACAAATTTTATTTTATTCATAAATGCAAGGAACTAAAGCAAAGTACAATACACAAGATTTAAGTTGACATTTTAAAATTTTTTCATGTGTAAGAAACGTTTAATTTATTATCAGTTTACTATCTCGAGTTATTTCGGGCAATTAAAAAATTTAAATATCAGTCTTCGTATGATGGTTCTTAAAACAACACAATGTGATACTTTTCAAACGTTAGTCAAGGAATACACCATTTACTCTTATTGCTATGTAAATTCAACAATCGCACAAGACACGTGCACAGTTCCAGAATCTAACAGCAAAACTTCCAATTACATCAGATTATGTTTTGCTTCCGACAGAGTAAAAATGTACTGACGCATTCTGCCGAGATTTCTGGGGATAATAAATATTCTGTTAACTGGAGATAATCAGGGAAGATGTTAAAGAAAAATATCACAGTCCGAAACCTCAATTTATAAAAATTTCTTCGTCACACAATTAAGAGTAACTAAAAAAGAGAGATGAAACTTACCGTTAGCATCCATGTAGACTCAGTTGTTGATTCAGTTGTGGTTTCTTCACACACAGCAAGTCTCAGAACAAGAGAAAGAATTAGAAATCCCACCATTTTCATGATTTACAATTGTTCTACAAAATAATAAAGATCAGGACGAAAACTGTCGATTTGGAATCATTTCCTAGCAATGAGAAGATCAGTACAAACTTAATCTTGAACTTTATAATGACTTTCCGTAAATCAGTTTATTCTGATAGGAACGTTAACTTTTGATATCGTATTATTCATCGTGTTTGTAACTATCAACAACTAAAGAACATTTCTAAAGTTTGGAATTATGCTTGATGAAAAAAAAGAGTATCGTTTAAAGTCGCTTTATTCTTAAAGATCTCCTCTCTCTAATTCCTGAAAACTGAATGTCTTCCACGGTCTTTTATTTTTTATCAATTCGACGAACAACAATGATTCACGTGACCACCGGTAGCCGTGAAGGGGGGAAAAGTTAAAAACATTTGAAGATGGGTAACACTTTTTATAGCTGGAATCATCAGACCATGACGGGACTCTTTCTTTCTACAATTATGATTAACAAGTTAGAGAAAGAAAAAAAGGAAGACAAAATAAATTCTGATGAGATTTTAAAAGTATTCTAAGTATCAAGAAATTTTTTTTTTTTGCAACAAAGGTCCCATATAGGTGGCGGATTAAATACAATCGAACCCCGTTATAGTGAACATCGTTTATAGTGAACTCCCGGATAGAGTGAACGAAATGTTCGCTCCCGTAACTCGCTATACACATATAATATTATTTTATCAAGCATCACGGGCTGCGGTCAGTGTGCGGGTGAGTGACCACTTGGATTAGTCTGCTTAGGGACCGAGGGTGTGCGGTATGGGTCCTCGTTAAACCGTAAAGTGCTCGACTTCGTGTGCAGAGTATTCCTTCACTCAAATGTATTTTTAAACTAATAAACATATAAGTAAAATATCATGTTTTTTTTAAAAAAAAAAATTAAAATAAATTAAAAGAGGAAAAAACAACGAAAAAAATAAATAATTAAATTCAAACAAAAACAAAAAAACATTCGCATTATTTAGATAAAGTAAAAATAATTTCAGTAAAAACTTCAAATGATGAAAACAGTTATCAGAATGTATCATTCAATAAATGAATATAAAAAAAAATATTCAAAATATGATTAGCGACGAAGCAAGTAATAAAAATTTATAAATGTGTGATTCTCACGACACATAACAATTTACAGTCTCCAAGATCTACTAAAATAACTTTTTTTTTAAATTTCAATAAATAGCATTGCAGTTAGTATTTTAAAATGACCTTGTACTAGCATTGACTGCTTTGTATATTTAAAAAAATTAATTGAATTTCAAAATGTCATTGTCCTGGTATGTCACAAACAATATTTCCAATAATAACTAGCTTCAAAACTTTCCATAAACTTTTCAATATCTAATTTATTTTTTTTTATCTCAACCGTTGTAAGCATTTCTAGAATATATGCAGAGGGTATTATTTACAAAAATTTTGTTGAAAATAATTTTTTCTGTCAATAATTTGTTTGTCACAAGAAAATCTGTCATTTTCCTGGCTACTTTTATTTAGTGATTTATAAGCAAATTAGATAGCATTAGCAATCAATATCCTATGTTAATAGATTGATCAGAATACCATCCTATCTGAGCATGTCTTATTGCATGAATAAAGAACCAACTTTCTGGTTCAAAACCTATTTCAAAAATTTTTTCAAGGTGAGTAGGTTTTTATGCTGTCATTTTCCTGTCTTCTTGAAATTATTAATAACAAAAACTACATAGATTTTTACCTGAGTTATTTCAAGAAATCCTGTTGTTTTCCGCAGAATGTAAACATCTTAGGCCGAAATGTTAAAGTAAAGTTAAATACTATATAATGGCAAATTGTCATTATCCTGGCTGTCATTTCCCGGTTTTATAAATGAAAGGTCATTGACGTGTTACCAGAAAACTTTTTAAACAGTATATTGTAAAGAGAGAAAGCAAATATTAACCTAATACCAAGTTCATGTCAGATTGTAATATGGTTGAATGTAATCAAAGTTATTTTTTTATTTAATGATTGATTATTATACACAATTTTATTCTGTACATATCAGCAACAAAAACATTTTTGATTCTTTCTACAGTGGATAAGAGAATTAATTTAAGCAATTCATGGTCCATCTGCCGCAAAGGCTTAAGTAGAGTTACTTACTATCAGCTTAAAATGACTGTTTTTTTTACTTCTAAGCTAATATATAATTTTCCTGGTCTAAAATTTGGTGAATTTCTATTTTATTTTTTTTTCTTCAGCAAATATCAATAAACTACATTGCTGTCTGTAAGTTACTAATAAATGCAACTAAATAAATTTACAAAAAAATTTTTAGACTATTTTGAAGACTTTTAATTTGAAGAAATTTTTTGATCCGAATTGTCATGTTTCCAAAGAATCACCCAAATATCTAATGTTGTATCAAAAATTGTTTTGAATAAAAATCACTTAAAATTCTCCAGAAACAATAATACACTATAAAATACTAACACATAAAAATCAATCAATAAATAAATTAGGAAATAATAATAATAATTTAATAACAGAATAAAATTTTAAAAATGACTCGATTTAAAAAATATTTATATTCCATACGAGATTTTTGATACGACACAATTATTTTTTTAAAAAAATAATAATAATTGCAGAATTATCTATAATCTATATGCTAAAATCATGCATTTTATAATATTGAAAAAGAGTTTTATTTATAAATCGATGATTATCGTAAGCATATACACTGGGGAAATCCTTTTTTAACCACTTATTTTACTTTTTAAACGATTACTCATAATACCGGGTCATTAATTTTTTTTTTTTCAAAAGTTACTTATGAAAATAATAGTCCTCGTCATTGCATTGTTGAAAAATAATCTTCAAAGAAGATCAAATGCCCTCTGATGAATTGGTTAAGTGGATGGAAATGCCTGAAACGTGATTTCAATTTCAATCAAGAAGAAATATCCCAGCAACTCAAGAAAAGGACTTTTCTAGAAGATTATTTGCCTTTTTATCAAATATTCCGCGATTCACAGAATATATATCCTGTGAATCGCGGAATATTTGATAAAAAGGCGAATAATCTTCTAGAAAAGTCCTTTTCTTGAGTATATATATATATATAAAAGCTAAATTTTCGCAATGACGATATCTCAATTAAAGTTAATCAAAAGTCTGTATTTTTGTAAAGACATCGCATTTTGCAATATGTAAAATTGCAGGCTTTTGATTGACCCAATTTGTCTATCGTCATTGCGAAAATTTAGCTGAATTCCGCACTATAAAGCCATATATTTACGAGATTGTATTCATACGATAGATGAATGAAGAAGCTAACATAAAACTGACGGATTTCACACGGCACTGATTTTTTGTTTAAAAACAAGCTCACTCAGGAAGGAAACCCACTCGATTTGGGGGCCCCTCTGACCCGGGGTAACTGCCCCTTTGCAACGCGCTTTACTCTCGATGAATTGTCGTTGCGACGAATTGTGCTCACGCGAATTGATTCACGCTGATTCGAGTGAAAATGCACGTAAAGGCAAGGACCTTAGAGGGACTAAACGAAATTCATGACATTTAAAATTGCTGAAGTATAATCGACTCCAGAAGCGTTTTTAAAGACATTTCTTTGTGAGCTTTTTCAATGCAACGCAATATTGGGCTAAACAAAGGAAAAAGAGACGATCAGAGATAATCAAAGATCCCTTTTGTCAGACCAAGGTTCCCCTCGCAATTCCAAGGTCGAGACCACATCAATACGATGTTGATATTCGAAATCGTTCAAGCGATAACCAGTCAAACACGAGATAGAAAAAGAAGACACCCAAGATTTTTATCCAATGGTTAACAGTTACAAATGAAATAAAACCTTCTATGTTGCCAATTCTGGCGTTTCTTTTTAGATAAACAATTCGAATTTCGTGTCTGAATTCGTATACGCCTCCTTACCAATTCTTTGTACAAGAAAAATTATTCAAGAAAGGTTAAATTATTAATTTTTATTTTAATTCTCTCCTTCATTGAGGGCTGCATATTGAATATGCAAAGAATCATTCAATTAAAAGAACCTTGTTTTTTTTAAAAATGGTTAGTTGGTTAAGGCTTCTATGATTGAAGGCAGCTGAAAACTCTTTTTAAGTAGTCTGTAGGAATATGTTTGGTGCTTTTTTTTTTGCAGTTAATAAACTGGGGGAATAAATAAGAAATTTCTTAGAAACTACCTGTCGCTGGCCATATTATTAGAAGTTTCGAAGTAAAATCTCAAGTGATACAGCTTTATTGTTCTTACATGACTGAAACCGGTTTGCACTCGTTTGCGTATCAAAGGGTTAGCATTGTAATTCAATACGTTAAAAATAAACACAAGTGAGAAGTATAAACAAAAAATCTCCTGAATAAAAACCCATTGCATGTATGTTTAAATATAAAAGTATTGCCCATACGGATCCCCCTAGTCGACTCTGCAGCGGTGGTTATAAAATAAAATGAAATAAAACTGGTTTCAATTCCGCTTATCTTAATAGTGATTCTTAAGATTTCCATACAGTTATTTTTTCCCGCTCTTAAATCGTAGTTTGCAATCCCTAATTTGCAGATTTTTTTCAGCTTCATTCTTAAAGATGATTCTAAAATGATATGTATGAGGACGGATTATTTTGCATAGTGTATCAAGATGTTTCAGTTCTCATAATAATGTATTGAATGTTAGCAAAAGATATTTACTTGATAGTGAAGTACATGCTTGATGGCGTGATTTTGTCACACTGTGTCATACATTAAGAAAAAGTGACTCCAATTAAAACAAAAACCGTGCCAAAAGTAACAATTTTCGGCACTGTTAATTTTAAACTGTAAATTGGGGGGGGGGAGAATAAAGGAGACATTTTTTAGTAATTGACAGAAAACTGAAAGAAATGCAGTGTTTAATGAAAACTTTTGTTTCCCTTATTAACCATCCGACTGTTACAGCATTAAAATTTAAGCATGAAACGCAGTCAATGCTGATAGATTAAAATAAGTATATTACGAGTTTAAAGTTTTTCACGAATTCTTCTGGGACAGTAAATCCCAAACGTCTTGATTATAACCTATGTAAAAATAATTATATATTGCATGGGAATAAATAATGAAAATAATAGTTTAGGGGGACCGGAAAGTAATGTCGTTTAATATTCGTCATTAAATACTCGTTAGTCTCAAAAACCAATTCATTTCTTTCCCGCTCCATTTCGAATCATTTTCGATACGGCATTGAAAGGTTGCTGCTAACGAGGGTGGATACATTATTGATTAAAAATAAAATCTTGATAACAAATATCAAATGCACCGAAACAACATTACTTTCCGGTCCCTCTAATACATGCATCGAATTATTTATTCTTACCAGAAAATAGAAGTTGCCGTTATGAAATAATCAAAACAAAAACTAAAATTTTGTCTTATAATATTTTTATCAGTAATGGGATATAGTGTCCTACTATGGTTTGGATATATAGTCCCAATGGTGAATGCGATTGAGACACTCTATCCCACCCAACAATATGTGTCAAACTTTCTATATCTGATACTAAATAGGTACAATTATCATTAAGAACAAACAAACCTATTAAGCACAAAATATGGTAAAAAATATAGTTGTACTTACCTCAAAATTGACTGTAAGGGCTTTCATTTAGCTGTTCATTTACGTTTCACTAGAGCTGCACAATGGACTATTGGAGATAGTCTGGAAAACATCCCTGAGGATGATCCGAAGACATACCATCACAATTTTTGATCCTCTGCCGAGGGGATGCCTCCCCCGCTTCGGTAGCCCGACAACCTGCACGCGAACTAGAGCACTTTACGGTAACCGAACCCCATACCGCACAACCTCGGTCCCTACGCAGACTGATCCAAGTGGTCACTCACCCGGACACTGACCGGACCGCAGCCAGTGATGCTTGACTTCGGTGATCTTCTGGGAACCATGTCTAAACGATCAGTCCACTGCGGGATTTCCCAGATGCCTGAAGAACTCTAAAATCATATTAAAAACATGCAAAAATTGGTGTCGAAAGGGTTTAAACGATACTATAATTAGCTTTATAAAGAAAAAACATAAATTTGTACCCAATTTATGAAATATATCGCACTATTTATCACACTAAATACCTAGAATACCTTTGTTTTTTGTAATAAGACAAGAATATCTGGAATAACTTTTAATCTTACATTAGCAACGGCTTAAAATTGTTTTAAATTATTTTGTCTCACGAAAGAAGCATCATTTTCGATATAACAGGTTCGAAAGAGTTTTTATTATTATTTTAGGCAACACAAAAATCTCAACTTCTTAGTTTTTCTTAAACTCTATTATTTCGCTTTTTAGTGTCCTTAGTTTGATTTTGACTGAAAGTATTCCGCTAAATCATACATTTTGTTTTTAGCGATCAGAAAATGATTAATCTTTTTATCATTTATAAGTGTCGTTGAACATCCGACCCAATTTTTGGGGTACTACTGTTCAGCTCCGTAGTTTTTTCATTTTGAACCCAATCTAGAAGACAAGGAAACCCCTGGATCAAGTGTTGGGTGAAATTTTGCCTCTGCTTAGGACTTTTTGATGGAACAAACCCTCATTTGTGGTATATGGAGAGAAACCATGAAAACCTCCCACGGTTAACCTAACGGCAAGGGGACTAACTCATGATCCGTCTACCCCTGAGGATATTTTACAACAGCACTGTGGTCGGTGCGAGTCGGATGCGGAATAAGTTTCGACCATCCATCGCTGGGATTCGAGCCCGCTTTATTGAAAGGCTCTATCCCCTGAATTCAGGAAATGATTATTGTTGTCTCAGAATGTTCCGATTTGCAGAGAGGTGATGGTTCTCCCGCGTTAGAATAGTTTAACTCTTCGCAAGCTGTGGTCAAAGTGCACTTATCTACTGAGAATCGGGTCTTCAACGTTCAGTCAAGAAAATAATTTAAATTTGTATTGCTATCCGGCACAGTACTCAAACTGAAATGTATGCACCCTAGCTGGTAGAAACTTCGAATGCTCAAAATTCTGTTCGTAGCTGTCAGGGAATGATTTCCTTCATTTACCTCAGCTCCAGTTGAAATTGAAGTATTCTATCTAGTAGGGTTTGATTTGAATTTTTGGCTATATCGCGCCTCCAACTAGGTAGATATATTACAACTAGGTTCACAATTCGGTTTTTGTTTAAAAACTAGATCGATCTACAAATGTCCTTATAAGGTATGAAGAAAATGTGAGGATTATCTACTCTGAAAATAATGACGAATGGAAGCTTACAAAATGACTCTGGTTTTCAGATTTGTAGCATTCGGTTGAAATATGTATAACAGTTAAAGGTTCATTCAAAAAAAGGTGTTTGCGAATTATTCGCGTGTGGCCAATACGCAAGCTGTTTAAAAGCACTTTCGAGTAATAGTCAAAATTTAGATTGCAAGATTCTATTCTCACGCATACAAAAGCGAGTGAAGTAAAGGGTGATGGGACTGGTTGGTATGGCCTAGAGGTCGTGGGTGTGATCCCCGCGTATGCACGTTAAATCTGTCGAGTCACAAAGTTCCCATAACGAATCATACCTCTGGGGATCTAAGAGTTTCCTTGTCCTCTGGATAGGGAGTTCAGACCCAAAAGATTGGGGCCGGCTGTTTAACAACGGTCATAAAATATAAAAGTGTGCAAGTTAATATATATAAAAATACAGCCCAAGCAATTATTTTTCTGAATGGTGCTCCCAAGTAAATGCTGTTACATAAAATTGTTGTATGCATAACATTAGGGTGATAATCGTATAAGGATGTCCTTGATATCACACTAAAGAAGTATTCTTCACTTTTAAAAGAAGCAACATAACGGGAAAACCTTGAATTTGACATACCACACGCGAAAGTCTTTATGATGCAAATAAACATTCTTCACTAATAATATGTCAAAAGACCCCATCATCATCAGAAGAGATAAACAAATTCTCTTGCATGGGCAGTCGACCGGTAAGGGTCTCTCTGTCCATCGTCTCCTACATTCAGACACTCCAAACTGAAATGATTAGCATTTTTCACAAAAAGCTTCCATTAGAACATTTAGAATAATGAATTGACATTTCTCTTCGAAACAACATTTCGCCGAGAGTTTTTAAATCTGGACAAGACGCGCGTTTACGAAAAAGGACACAACTTCTAAATAAATGTTTTAGAAAATGGGCACTGCGTTTACGAAAGTGAATGGAGCAAAAAATGTGCCTTTTCAGCATTCAACATACATTTAACAACAAAAACGAGATTCCTCATTTAGTTGCTAATCGTGACATATCATTCGTACATATATAACCGTGACATATTATCTAAATTATTACAACTAAATTGTTTCAGCCGCATATAAACAGTCAACCCTATCCCTCACCTACTGGGGGGTATTTTAGAACAAAATTCCACAACTTTTTTAAAAATCAGTGGTAAATTTCTTAGACATTATCTCTAGGAAAATGACTATGAATAAATGTAATTAAAATTTTCTCTTGTCCAGCCAAGCGTTGGAAATTAATTTTGTTTTGTTGAATAGTGAAAGGTCATTACGGAGGAGTTCTATTGTGTCCCACTCATTCTTGTGTGGGTTGAAGGAAAAACACATTTCAATATTCGGAAAAAAAACGCTTTAATCAAATTATTATCTCAAGGCCCGGTTCTCTAATCAGATGAATAGTCCATCTCACAAGGAATGCAACAATAGCATGGATGCAAATTATTAGACACACTGTAAAATTCTACGTAAAATCTTCATTATCAGGTGCTACTCTATACAGCTTTAGTGTTAACCAATTAATACACGAACGTAAGCAAGTGCTAACATTGCAATGCAATACGTTAAAAATAAATACAGATATAAAAAAATATCCCGGATAAAAACCCATTACATGTTTAGATACAAAAGTATTCCTATAAACTCATGCAAAACATGTCGTTATTGAAACGCTACAGTGCGTCTCATAAATTGATTTAATTATTTTAATATACAAATATAATACCTGGTTTAATAAATATTCTATACTTATGTAATATATAGTCTAATTTATGCAATCGTCTAATTTAGCCTATAGATACACAAACGTAAGCAAGTGCAAACGTAAGATAGTGCGTCTAATAATTTGTTGAACTGTATAAGTAAACACACATACTTAATTAAAAAAAAAAAAAAGATTAAATATCTTCTTCGAGCACCGATATCTCCAATATCTCCAAATCCCAAAAATAGATGATTTTTTTCTTTCTGAAAGGAGTTTATTTTATTCACATTAAGGAACGTAAGCATTTTTTTTTTATTGAAATAAAAATGACTCCCATTTCTTCGTATAATATTGTATTGTATTATAAACATACAACTTTTGCATCGTTAATATTAAGCTGACTCGTCTTTACTTTTATTATAAAGCGAAGAAAAATTAATAATTAAAAAAATTTCATCTTTGAATATATTTTGCAAATAGAAAACTTCGCTTACTTCTAAAGTGAGGGGGAGAAAAACCTGATTCGCATATATTCTGAAATTCAGACATTGATAGAATAAAATCAAGTAAAATTGGAAACTTCAGAAAAAAAAAAATTTTTTTGTAAATTTTTTTTTAAACAAGACTTAGACTCTACTCTTCAAAAGGAAAACTGCATTTTCCTCTTAAATTGTAGTGAAGAGGGTTGAAAACTTTATTTTCTTTTAATATTAAAGTAAGAGGGCAAAAATGTGTTTTGTATCTCTTGAAATTTAGACATTTGCAACAATAAAGTAAAGTAAAATTGTTTATTTAAAAAAAAACTAAAGCTACTTTCCCAAAAGATGAATTTTATTTTCCTCTGAAATTAAAATGAGGGGGCGAAGAAGATCCCTTCTGAAATTCAGACATTCGCGAAAATAAAGTGAAGTAAAATTGATATTTAACTGTTCTATCTAAATGGCTATTTTCTAAATAGAACCAACGAAATAGCGAACGAATAGAGCCAACGAAAATAAAAAAAATTCTAACCTGTAATTCAGGGAGGGTGGGAAGTAAATACCCCAGCAACATCACGGGCGCACGTTTCAGAAATAAGTCACCATTAGGGGTAAACAAACTGCAGCCCATGGCAGCACCTAAAACTGAAAAAAATTCTAAAAATTTTTTTTATTGCGCACTTAATTGTTGGAGCTCACCAAATCTAAATGAACGAATTCTTTTGATATCTTTTATTGGTGGTTATCACTAGGAATTTCCAAAGTTTTAAAAATCCTAAAAATTTCGACAATCCAGAATGTCTTTTTCATAGTGTTCTTAACACAATAGTTTTGAAATTTGAGAAAAATCTGATGTAGGACGCATTCATAATTCTTGCAGAGGGAGGGTGGACATAAGTCTATATACGCCAATGGGCAACTTAAAGTCTAGACAATGCAACAATAGTGATTAGGTAGTATACTTATTTAGCTGGTGATAAATGGGAGCTCCGAAATTTACTCGAAGTAAATGCTTTGGGCACAAATGATGGGTACAAGTTGGAATCCTGCAAGTGTGATATTTTTGATATCAAAGCGTGGCTTAAAAAAGGAACTATAAAAACTACTTTACTTACCAGCAAATATCAACGAGAGTAAGTTTAAATTAGCAAAATCTAAATTAAGAAAGCAAATGCGCACTTTAATAACTTTAGAATAACATTTGGAAATTAACTAAAGCAAAAGTGCTATTAAACGTGGGTAAGAAAACTAGGAGGGTAAAAATAACCATTTTTTTTCAGCAGACATCGTGGCAATGGAAAATAATGCTTTTAATTTCACTAAGTGCAAAAAAAGGTGTACGCAAAATAAAACCCCTTTTTCTAAAGATCAGAGTTTTACTAAAAAGTGTCGATCATAACGGTTTAAACGGACACACAAGAATTAAGGACAACTAACTATTCAGCAACAGAATCGGACACAAACTATTGTTATTGTCAGCTGTTTTAGTCATTCTTTCGAACAATTAAGATTGGCTACAGTTTGTGAAAATTCGATCTAGAACAAAAAGTTACTCAATTTGATATCGTTTATTTAGCGCACAGTACAGTATTGAAACATATATTGCAGAAATATAATTCTCGCAGATATGTACTTTTTTAATCTGAAAACAACAATGTTAAGGGAGTATAATTAAACTTCTTTAAATTAACGGAAAATTTTATTAATTGTAATCAATTGTAGGAAGAAGATAGTCAACCAAAAAATAATCAAAAACTAAAAATTGCAAGTATAACACTTTATTTGCAACTAAAATATTACAAGGCAAAGTTGAAATGGAAATTTAATCTGTACATTATGTAAAAAGTTTAGCGCAAATTACAAAATTGAACTTGAATAATTCAATAGCAAAAAAATTAACACCATATTTAATACGATATCAAAATTATACAACACCATATCAAAATGTGCTACCAATTTAAATTGGATAAATTTGTAGGGGCAAACTGACACATTTTAAATACAACTTTTCTGCTTTTTCTCACAGCTATAACCCTTAACATCAATACAAATCTATTACGTAGAATAGATTACATGGAGCAGAAAATATTACATAGCATTTTATTTACCGCAATATATTTCGATTCTAAGTTTGAAAAACTTAGATGAAAGAACAAAGACAGGGACAATAAAAGCTTTGGTGACTGAGAGCAGTTAATCTGAAAGTTTGTTTTAAAATGATTCGATCTAACATAAAAATGTAATAAATATAATTTTCTTCAACCAGCAGTGTATACAAATAAAGTCTCAGAGTTACTTAATTTAAATTTTGGAATTTCATATTTTCTCAAATTCGAACAAACAGTTTAGTTTTGCTTAAATCTGTATTAAAATAAAAAGCTTTAAGAAATTAGTTTATTTTATTAATCTGAATGGAACTTTAAATTTTACCCTCAAAAAACAGATCCAGAAACATTTAAAATTAAAGGAAAAAAAATTTTACAATTAAACTAATTTCAACAATCTGAAAATACATTTTATTTCATGAATTTAAACCTACATATGAAAAAGTAAAACATGTTTATGAAACTGAAAATTTTCCTGTGAAATTTTAAATCTGCTTGTTAGCTTAAATATAAGGGGATTTTGATCAAAGTTACTTTTCACATTTATAAAATTAAATAACGCATTTAAAAATATTCCAGACAAACTTAAAAATTGAATTAAATCATTTTGAAAAGGGGTTTTCTCCAATGGATCCAAAGTGAAGATCACCCCTTCTCGAAATAACAAATTCAATTTAGAAATTTCCCTATAAAAAGCTTAATTTGTTTTTCAAGACTTTCAGGTGTCTAAGAAATTTCTAACCAATATTAATAGAAAATTAATCACTGCTCGCATCAATTAGTCACGAATATGCTTACCCAACTAGTTTTCTATAACTAATTTTCTAGAAAAGGTCACATTTTGTTTTTCAATTAATCCTAAATGCTATGCTAACACAAACTACCACGCTTTATATAACCTCACTCTGCGATCGCTTGCCTGCTCTTAGCCACAAAAGCTTTCTAACAGTAAAAAGCATGTACTGTGAACACTTTTCATTTAAGTATGTAGGCTCTGAAAATACATAAACTAGGTAATATTTTGCACATGAATAGTTTCTTTTTAAGAAAAATTTTTTTCTAGCATTATCTTTCATTACACGTTCCTTCCACAACAAAAAATGAAAGTCAGTATAACAAATAAGAATACACTTAATACGACTGTAGATTTTAACATTTTATAAATAAATAAGCTACAAAAATTCTACATAGTCATTGCAGGGTTTTGAGTAAAAACCACGCAAATTTATTCTCCAAAACTATCATTCATTGAAAAACAGGTTTGTTTAGTGTACAAATTGTTAATTGTTTTATATTGAGCATTGAGGAGTGGACGGCAGACCCCTCTCAGGGTTTACTACTAATACAGTTCATTTCCATAAGAATTGAAACCCAAGACATTTGAAACGAAACTAGAAGACAACGGAGCACCTGGATCAAACTAGCCTTCATGGAGGACTTTGTTGCAACTAACCCACATTTGCGTTACATGGAGAGAAAAACCATGAAAGACCTCCCACGGTTAGCCCGACGGTATGGGGATTTTAACCCATGATCCGTCTACCACTAAGGACATTTGACGTCAGCACTGTGGTCTGTACAAGTAAAAAGAATATGTCAACAGCAGCAGATTCTGGCGATTCTAACTTGAGCCACCTCATTGGGAGGGCAAAAACTAATCTGCTCTTTCCCCCATTTGGTAGGGATTTCAGAACAACTTCGAAAAGCTCTTTCATCTGGATATCACAAACCCACGAATCAGGAAATTATCAATTTTTGCAGAATAATATTTTCAGTTTACATAGAGAGAGGGTGCTTCGGACAAGAGAGAAAAATATAAAGGTTATCGTCTCACCTACTACACCAGCAGTGAAACAAGTTTTTTTTTTTGCGGGAAGAAGTCATTCAGGTCTTAAGATAGTGCAGCTTGTCCTAGATTCTTCTGATTCTTTATTCGAAGCCAATCATCCTGTGCAGTTTTAGCACCTTAAAACTTGTCCCTCAGCAGCATACCAGGAAGACAGTCAATTCTGAAAAATACGAGACACACAAGCAGTATCTATGCACACAAAAAAGGAGAAATTAAACGATCTAAATCAATAAGGTAGAATAAACCAATATTTAAACCAGTTTCGAAAAAATACTCAATTAACTTTAAAACTTAGAATTTTATACCAGATTTAAGTACTTTTTAATGTCATCATAATGCATGCATATTATTGTACAGTGAGAAAAAGCTATATTGGCGTTTTTATACACTTTTATTTTGAGCTTTAATTTTCATTCAAATTTGAATGCTTTTGTCAATTACAGAAGATTTCTTAGAATTAATTTTAAGAAATGTCAAAAGAATGCAAACAAAAATAAAGAGCCCCAGTTGAGTTTTAATTTCGAAATGAAACGAACAGAAGAAACTAAATAAATATTTAAAAATAATCCTAAACAATTTGAATAATCTGCTAATTTGAAAGATATTGAGATAAAAATCTACTGAAAATAAAATTGATAAAAATCCATCAGAAATAGATTTAAAATAATGTTAAACAATTTAAATTACTTGGAATAATTTCGTTACAAGAATAATTTAATAATTTTAATTGAATAATTTACGATTTAATAATTTTAGTTTTCCAATATTATATTAGAAACCTAATGTAACTGCATAGTTTTAAATGTAACTACGTATTTTTACACAGAGTTTTCTTACCTTGACAATTAGTGTTTCCATACATTGCAAAATAATGAAAACTAGTTTATACCTGCTTCACTAAACATATTTTTTTTTCTCTCATGCAATCGAACTCTTACGACTTAAAATGGGTTAACACTAAAAAATTAAATTTCATAAAATTGACTTACTAACAAAAATTTGTTAATTAAAAATTAGCTTTCTTGAAAAACTCCAGACCAAGTAAAAATTCATCAGAACGAATAAGCGATAGACTCTACAGCCGTTTGTCGACCAAGGACTTTCGAGTCTTTTTAGATTAGACTCTTCCTCGCCAAGGTATTAGGATTCGTTAATTGCTTTGAAATCTTCATTAATGCAGTCTACACACCTTATTCTCTGGACCTGGTTCTAGTTCAGGATCCTGTTTTGGGACATTAAGAAGGTCCATTCGGCAGATGTTCGATACATTTCACTGTGGTAATGTAGCTTGAAAATCCCACTGTGCAAGTGCCTTCAAGTACAAGTAGTATACATTGTTGCCAGAATCCACAAAACTATGCTTCAAAAGCTAAAATTTTGAAGACAAATTTGACATAGATCAAGTTTTTAGGCCCTATGTGAGCACAAGTTTGAAAATTAAGTGACTTTAATCGTAAATATAATAATCCAGATTTTCAAATTAATAATTTCGGTATCAAAAACTTTCTATCCGTAAGGATCGATTTCAAGGCTTTAGAATCAAATCTTAAGAGCCCGATTAAAGCTTAGTTCAAATTTGGAATAATACAATAGTTAACACTTTCAAACTGAAACATTCTACCACTTAACTAGTTTCACCGAGGAGCAATGTTTTTCCCTTTTAACCAGAATATATTATAGACTTCAAATTTTCAAGGACCTATAAACGTTCTTGTTCTAAGATTAAACGCTAGTAAGGCACCGGGTGGTTTTTCAGGGCACGGATTGGCAGCCTTTAGTTCCAATCCAGGACCTTACTCTATCCTACCTCAGCCCTTTAAATTTTAACTAGAGCGGGAAAAATAATTTAACAGTCAAATATATTTAGCTGTAAGAGCCAGAGTTCTTCAGTGACTTAGGGTCACGGACATGTGGGCTAGCATCACATGTCCAGGACCACCCAGTTCTTTTGACACCCTGGTTCTTACTGCACTGTAGTGGGAAGAACGGAAAAGTTCTGAAACGGCTAAGCAAGTGTGAAGCTCGAAGAGGGAGCAGAACGGCCGTCTACCACTCCAAATTCGTATTTCACACTTGTTCAGTCCGTTTCATAACACGTTGATCTGTGTTTAAAACGACATCGCCTTGTGTTTGCCAAAAGTGGGGAGTTTTTAGTAAATATCAGACAAAAACGTATGTCCAAAAAACTATTCCTTGTGAACGTTTATAGTGTTAACAATCCATGACGCTTAAAAAGTTTAACATGTGCATGGAGTTTTTAAAGATATTTACTATTTAATACACCGACACAAGAAGGCTCTTCGACTGCTATCAGTGTGACCTAAATACTGTGTTTGCGTAAAACATTTAGAAATAAAATGACGCATTGTGACTAATCGTTCTCTTAATGGATTAAGAAATATTGTATAATCAAAACTAAAAAAAAAAAAAAAAAAAAGAAATCTTGTTCTATAAACCCATCATTAGACCTATGCTTACACATTTCTCAGAAGCTTGGTCTAAATACAAATCCAATTAAAATAGACTAACCATCTTCGAGAGAATAGTTGAGGATTCTGTGAACAGTGTATAACAGTCGTACATGGAGCCATGGATACCATCAGTCAGATAGAAATATCTATTAAAGGTAAACCGCATCAACTTTGCTGAACACATTTTGTTTTTAAATTATTCCTAAATATGCTATTACTAATTGCCACACTTGACAAAAATAACTCTGCAATGGCAGGTCTGCTCTTAGCTAACAGAACTTTTAAATATTCCAATTTTATGTCTGTCCTCACAGAAAAAAGCACTCAGCCGTCTGCCACTCAGGATATTTTATGTCAGCACCGAGGTCGGTGCAAGCCGGATGCGCAATACTTATCGATTAGCCATCGCTGGAATTCAAACCCGGTTAACCTCATGAGGAGGTGAACGTTCTATCCCCTGAACAAACAAGGCTCAGCATTAATTTTAAGCAAATTTAGGATTTATTTAGCTAGTGATAAATATATTACATAATCACTTATTAACACTTGAAATTGCCTCTTTCCCGCTCTCCCTCAATAACAATTGAAAATAAGTTATTTAACTAGTCTATAGCTAGTTCTAGTTATAGTCGCTAGAGGAAGAAAAAAAATTGTGTTATTAAAATGTACAAAGTTAAACGAAAGAGGACTAACTGGAAGACATTTTTATTTATATCTGATATTAATATAGAAAAGAGAACATTTCACCTTTTTTAGCTCTTTCAATCCTTTAAGTTATTCTTGTGGGCCACCTCATTCGGAGCTTCGGCCAAACTTGAACCACCTCATTTGGAGAAAAATTCTCTATCCCTTAAGAAACCACGAATTCTTCCATTTAACGAAAAGTTCTCCCATTTGACAAAACTTCCTCAGCAGCGTATCAAATAGTAAGACAATTCTGAAAAATAAGAAACAAAAACAGTACCCAAGCACAAAACAGAAAGATAAATTTAACGATAATCTAATCCAATAACGCAGAATTTACAGATTTTTAAAATCAATACTATTTGATAAAAAGTACACGATTTAAGTAAAGATGTGAGAATTTAACAAAACAAAAAACCCAAACAAATTTTAAAGATACAAATGTTAACACAAACATTACTACATCAGAATGCTTAAGTTTTTCCGGAGTCAGGGGTTAAACGAAACCAAAAAGTAGGATGAAGTACCGTTTGTGCTACCATGCGTATCTTTAAAATTTGCTTTGTTTTTAGTTAATTTATCACTTTATTTAAATTAAGACAATTTTAGTTTTAGCTGCTTATAGCACTTTTCCATTTTGACTTAAATTATGGTATGTTTAAATCAATTTTCCTGCTTATTGGATAGAAATAAAGTTAATATTAAGAGTGCACTTTCTGTAAGAACATTCAGCCAACAGCAGATCAGTACAATTTAAACTAAACCGCTGGTTTATTTGATCGTACAGTTCGAAAACTTCACATAAATCTTCAGATCAAAAGTTACAAATTTAGAATTTATAAAAAGTAAAAAGAAATTAACTTTTAAACGATATTCTAAGATAATATTACAAAAGAAATTTGGTTAACTTCAGCTATATGTAAACAAGTTTTGAAAGTAAAATATTCAATTAGCTTTAAAAATTGGAATTTTATACCAGCTTCAAATGCCTTCTATGTTTATATTTTATTGTAAAGCGAGAAGTGGAGTTTATGCATTGTTACTTTGATTTTCATCTACATTGTCTTTGTTATATACAGATGTAACAATGGGTTTTAACAAATATCAAGAGTGTGAAAACAAAAATGAAGAATTCCAATTAGGTTTTAATCGTTTACAAATGAGACAAACAGAAATATATCAAAACTTAAAAAACAGCTCTAATCAATTTGAATAATCTGTTATTTTAAAAAAAAATATAGAAGTACTCCCGTAAAAAGCTAAAATTAAACTTTATACAAAATCTATTAACAGATTTAGTTGAAATTTGGAAAATTGGACTAATTTAATTCAGTTATAAACGAATTTCTTCCAATACTATGTTAAAAATTTAAATCTACCGTGTTTTAAAATAAACTACACATTTTTATACTGAGTTTCCCACCTTCGTACGTTTTCATGCACTATAAAACAAAAATTAGAAAGTGTTTTACTGAACATAATTTTTTCCTAACAGAACCGAAACATTTTGGTGGCTTAAAATGGGTTAATATTAAAAAATTGACTTTTGTACTAAAATTGATTATGAGACAATAATTGCATGCACTCTTTTGATGTACTGAAAAGGAACTTTTTTAAAGAACGTCACGTAGTATTGAGATAATGCAATTTATGATAATTCTTGGCAAATTAAAATGTCACTTAACAAATGAATAATTGACTTCAGTAAAAATTAATAAAAGTTTTAGTTATATTTCAACAAGAGTTGTTAGTCAATTCTTTGACTTAACTTTGACTTCCTAGTGGGTTAAGGACATGCGAATATTTATTTAATTCGCCGAGGTATTTGATTCTTCTAAGTGCTTTGAAATCCTCCTAAATGTAGTCAACCCCCCTTATTCTCTGGGCCTGCCTCTTGTTCGGGTTCCAATTTGCTTAAAAAGTTAGGTGCTTTACTTCGCACTAGAGCTGCAGAATTGGCTCTAAGTGACTGTGTGGGAAACATCCCCGAGGATGATCCGAAAACATCCATCACAATTTTGAAACTCTGCAGTGGGGATGGCTTACCTTCCTTAGTAGCCCGACGACCTGCATGCGATGTCGAGCACTTTACGGTAGAGAAGTTTAGCTAAGATTGATACCACGCACCCTCAGCCCCTAGGCAGGTTGATCAAGAGGGTCCTCTACCCGCAGCCTGTCATGATTGACTTCTGTGTTCTACTGGAAGCAGTGTCATCTACCATCGATCCACTGCGGGACCCCAATTTGTTTAAAGATTCCGAATGTTAAGAATTAGTCCATTCGTCAGATTCGTCCAGCAAGTCAGAGGCAATTTATTATGGTTGAGAATTGGTAGAGGTTTGTGATTGCGAATTGGCGAATTGACAGACTATACAGCATGTGCAGCTCATTGAGATTTTATTTACGATCAATATATTGCACCCAGAATCCTCTCAACTAATTTTAAAAAAAAAATCTAGCATATTTTCAGACAGTTTCGATTTAGCCCAGGATTTTGAACCCTATAATAAGCACTGATTAGAAAAGGTTTTGGCGATATTCATTTTCAATATTTGTATTCTCTAATATTAAACTAAATATTCAAATTAAAAAATATCGGCATTAGAAAGTGTTGTCCGCACATATAAATCTGAAGCCTTTAAAAGCTAATCTTAAGAGCCTGATTCAAGTTAAGTTCAAAATTGGAATAATATAGTTAATATTTTCAAAACGTCATATCCTATCCCTTATCTAATCTCATCTAAGAATAAATATCCCTTTTGACCAGATAATATTGTGAACGTCGAAATTATTGAATTCCAAGCACCTATAAACGTTCTTGTTCCAAGATTAAACGTTAGTAAGGCACCGGGTGGTTTTTCAGGGCACGGATTGGCAACCTTTAGTTCCAATCCAGGACCTTACTCTATCCTACCTCAGCCCTTTAAATTTTAACTAGAGCGGGAAAAATAATTTAACAGTCAAATATATTTAGCTGTAAGAGCCAGAGTTCTTCAGTGACTTAGGGTCACGGACAAGTGGCCTAGCATCACATGTCCAGGACCACCCAGTTCCTTTGACACCCTGGCTCTTACTGCACTGTAGTGGAAAGAACGGAAAAGTTCCGGAACGGCTAAACAACTGTGAAGCTCGAAGAGGGAGCAGAACGGCCGTCTAACACTCCCAATTCGGATTTCACACTTGTTCAGTCCACTCCATTGAAATCTTCCGTTTCATAACACATTCATCGTTTTACAACGACAAAATTCAGGAATTTGTTTTTAGTAAATATCGGACAAAAACGTAAGACCTGAAAGTTTTAATTGTGAACGTTTATAGTGTTAAAAATCCTTAATGCTTAAAAAGTCACTTGTACCCTTGCTACTCAGTTATTAATTATCATGATTTAAGTTGTTGCTGCTAATCGTTCTCTAAATAGAATTTTTAGCTTTTTACATCTTTTAGATGTCGTTCAATAGTACATCTAATTTTGGGTTTGCACCAACTAATGTTCAACTTAGTAACCTTGTAATTTTGCACCCAATACGGAAGACAAGGGAACTTCTGGATCAATCATTGGGTGAAATTTGCTTTCGAGGAGGACTTTTTTTAATGGAACTAACCCTCATTTGCGTTAAGTCAAGAGGAAAACCACGAAAATCTATTACTATCTTGACGGCAAAGAGGCTCTAAACCACCATCCCTCTACCACTAAATATATTTAATTTCAGCACAGTGGTTGGTGCATGCCGAATACGAAATTCGTAATGACCTGCCATTGCTGAGATTCTAACCCTGATCTCCTCATTGGAAGAAGAGCACCGCATCCCCTGAAGCACGGCTCTCTTAATGGATTAAAAACTTTTTTGCAATCAAATGATGGGAAGAAAAAAACGAAATCTTGTTTAGACCTATGCTCGCATGTGGCTGAAAAACCTGGGCTATGTGAAAAATCAAAATAAACCAGTCATATTCGAGAGATTCTGTGCACAGTTAGTATCTAACAATCTGATTTATCTTTCATAACATTTAGAGCAGTAAACATTTTTTGGCCGCGGTACACTTTTTACTTCGAAATTTGACGGCTCAGAGGAAAAAAAATAAGTTTAAAATTTGTTTGCTTAAAAATCCCATAATACACTGTAAATCAGTTTATTCTGATAATTTTGAATGTGAAAAGAAATATGCACTACTAAAACAGTTCTTTAATTAAGGGATTACTTACAGGTTAACTTATTTTATTATTGTTTTTGCTTTTTTCAATTGTTTGCTTGCTTTTTAGAGTTATTGATTGTTAGTTTTCTTTTTTACATTATTTTTTGTGATAACTTGTTTTTTTGCTAATTATTGATTGTTAGATTTTATTATCTTATTCATAACTATTAATTTTATAGTTTATTTCAATAGTTAGCTTTTATTTCCTGTCGTAAATCAATATTTATCTTTCTTTTGTTAATTATTAATAATAATCATTAAATTTCTAATTTTTTAACATTTTAAGATTAGCAGTGGCAGGACTATCGTAGTCGAAGACATTCACGCAGTTAAAGCATGGAAAAAGTATATATATACTTTAATTTAAACTTTGCTCGTAATAAAAAAAGCATTATAAGTTTTATTTAACCTTTCTAAACTTTGGCGGCACACAAAAGTGTCGCGACAAAAAGAAAAGAGAAAGGTAGAGAATTACTGATCCAGGAACCAGACTCTTGTGGGTTGACTGCATTAATGGAAATTTTAAAACACTAGATGTGGAGGACAGAATGTTGGAAAGGAATGTCCTCAAAGGCTATAATTAAAATCTACCCCTCCAAGTTATCAAACTAGAGAATTAAGAACCCAACTACGCATATAAGTACTGGTTATTTATAAATCAGCTATTGAAATTAGTAGAATCCCTTTTAAAGTATGGTGAAGTTTATGGAAAGAAAAATTAGACAACACGAAGCTCAACAAAAACTGACAAAGCTTTGCAAAATATGTTAGAAACAATGATAATTATTATACTCTTCAGTTCATGGAGAATATAAAATTACTAAATTTTCAATTCTGGCCAGGAAATTATTTCTTATATGGCGCCCTTTGTTTCCAAAGTCAAAAGGCTTGAAAGACAAGATCTAGACAATCGATTGTTATGAATGAAAACTATGAATGAGAAAATTTTGAGTTATATTAATAGTCTAGTCTTTATAGGAATTTCAAAATAGTTGAGCCATTTTCGTCCATAAATGCGCGAACGCACCATTTCAATAAATATTTTTATTAACACTGTGAAGTATATTTCTCAATAACTATATTTTTCAGCTTCGATGAAGGGTTCTTAAGACACCCAAAAATTAATAGTAATTCAATTGGAGTAAACACTTTCTATTGAGAACTATAAAAGTTTTTAACTTAATTGGCAAATAAAAGTTTTTGACTGTGTATCATTTATTCCTTTTCAGATTTATCATTATGTTTTTATGATAGATTAAAGTTGCAATTCAATAAATAAAAAAGAAAACAAATGTCACAAAAAAACAAGCATTCAACTAAGTTGTTCGTCGATTGAATGGTGTCTATATGCTCCATTCTATTTCTTAAATAAAATATAATTTTTTATACCAGAAACTTTGTCTTCATGCAAGCATATTTCAAAGAAAATATCACATTTTATAAAATTTATATACTTTGACTTACCTTTTTTAACTCATTTTAGGCAAAGTTATTGTTTTATTCAAAAATGCAAATTAGTTCAATTACTTCTGAGAACTGGCAGCATACACTATCCAATTCTGGAATTCAAACTTGAGACACCTCATCAGGAGGGCAACCACGAATCAGTTCTCTCCATTTGCAGACAAAATGCTATCAGGAACTTGCCAAAACATCAATCTGGAAATCGCCAATATTCAATATCAGCTAAATTAAATATAGTTTAAGTAGAAAGGGAGAAGAGAAAAATCAAGGTCTCACCTAGAAGCTATCTTAAAAGAGTGCAGTTTTTCATAGACTCGTCTGATGCTTTTATTGGAAGTTGTATAGTTTTAGCTCCCAAGACCTGTGCATCAGCAGCATATCCAGAAGACTGAATTCTGAAAAATACAAGACACAAAAGCAGTACCTATGCACAAAACAAAAGGATAAATGAAACATAATTATCGAAACTAATAAAGGTAGAGTAAATCAATATTTAGAACCGAAATAAAGTTATTGAATAATATTAAAAGTGCTCTTGCTGTAACCAACACCCATTCCAATCAGTACAATTTAAAGTTGAGCACAGATGACCGTACTGTTAGAAAACTTCACCCGCTTAATTTTCTCAAATAGTTTGAAAGAGCTTAGTGCGTGAGTTAAAAATATTCTTTTTATCTAAATATTCTAAAGTAGCGATACTAAAAAAAAAAAGCTTTTAGCGTTAACTCTTGTTGAGCTATATATGTAAACAAGATGGCTCAGCAGGGGATACAGCGTTCGCCTCCAATGAAAGCCGGATTTGAATCCCAGCAGATGGCGGAAAGATACCGCATCAGTCTTGCACCGATCACAGTGCTGACGTAAAATATCCTCAGTGGTAGACTGATCACAGGTTAAAGTAGCCTTGTCGTCAGGCCAACAGTGGGAGGTTATCGTGGTTTTCCTCTCCATGTAACGCAAATTACTGTTTGTTCCATTAAAAAAAGTCGTCCATGAAAGCAAATTTCTCCCAATGCTTGATCCAGGAGTTCCCTTGTCTTCTGAATTGGGTTCAAAATCGCAAGGTTACGGTATTGAACAACAGTAGTCGCAAACCCAAAATTGGGTCGACGGTTTTAAAATATATGCAAACAAGTTTCAAAAATAAAATACACAATTTTAAAAGTTTGATTTTCTTTCACCAGATTTAAGTACTTTATGTTATCAGAATTCTTGTTGATATATATTATTGTACAGTGAGAAAAATGCTATATTGAAGTTCTTATACATAATTAATTCTTAATTTGAGCTTTAATTTTCCTTCACATTTGAATGCTTTTGTCAAGTACAGAAGGTTTCTCAGAGTTGATTTCAACAAATGTCAAAAAAATGCAAACTAGTTCCAGTTTAGTTTTAATTTAGAAATGAAACGAACAGAAGAAATTAAATCAATGTTTAAAAATAATCCTAAGCAGTTTGAATTGTTAGCTAATTTGAAAGATGTCAAAATAAGATTTTATAATCTACTTAAGATAAAATTGGTAAAAATCCATCAGAAAATAGATTTAATATAAAGTCAAACAATTTGAATTAGTTTAAATGATTTGATGAAGCATATGTCCTCCAATATTATGTTAAACATTTCATTCTAACAAGTTTAACTATATTTTTATACAGAATTTTCCTACCTTGACAACTAGTGTTTCTATACATTGTGAAATAAGAAAAATTAGTTTGTACCTGCTTTACTAAACTCTAATTTTTAATTCTTTTTTTTTTGGTGACTTAAAAATGGGTTAACATTAAAAAAAATTTAATGTTATAAATTTGGCGCGCTAACAAATTAAACATTCTTTTGGCTAATTGAAAAGCTTTTTTGGAAGAACTCTATTTGATACCGAGAATTTTAAAATGCAGTTTAGGGCAATTCTAGGGCAGACCAAATAAAATCTCATTAAAACGACTGAAACTAAAGCTGTTCTTGGGCCAAGGATTTGCGAATCTTTTTAGATTCTACTCTTCCTCACCAAAGGTATTCGATTCTTTTAAGTGCTTTGAAATTCTCATTAATGTAGTAAACTGACCTTATTCTCTGGACCTGCCACTTGTTCGGGTTCCAATTTCTGGACATTTGACCAACCGGCATATGTTTCCAGCAAATTCGATATACTTTAATGTGGTTGTGAATACAATTGGTATAAACTGTTTTCCTATCTTGATCAAAAATCTTGTTCTTAAATAAAATATAACTTTTTATACTCGAAATTTTTTGTGTCTTCGTACAAGCAAAGCTGCTTCGTTTTCGTGCAGCTTCGTTCAAAGAAAATGTCACATTTTATAAAATTTATATATTTGGCCTAAAATGGGTTGAAGTAGGTAAGTCTAATTGTTATTGTTTACTTCAAAAATGCAAATTAGTTAAATAGTGCGTTCTCAGAAAATAATTTAAGAATTAGTCTTTTTACACGATTAGAAAAGTAAAAAATGTGTTTAATATTTCTTCTGATAAGAAATTTAATCAGGAACAAAAATTCTTTGAAAAATTTCAATCTCTACAAGATCAATTAAAAATTTTAGAATTTTTGAACAATAACACCATAATGTATTAAAACTGACTTAAATTAAAGAATTACGAAATGACTGCACAGTTATGTCATAGGCACAGAAAACATATTTCTTTTTTTAACCACTTTCATTGTTAAGATGCTTTTGTCATTACTTATTATGCACATGTCTACAAGTAATTGAATAAGACAATTAAACAAGTAATAATAATAAAAAAATCTTGAAGTCAATCACTAATTAGGACAACAGCAAAACGTTTTAGTCACTTTATTAAATTATTAGTATTTTTTCTCGCATATAATCCTGAAATTAAAATTTAATGAATTAATTGATATTTGAAAAAACTGTAGCAACAAAAAATTATTAATGGTTACTTAAAAGAAGACGTTAACTTAATCTCACTAGTGTGCTTGTGGGAAAATACTCTAGTACAAAATTTATAAAAAATAAATTAAATACAAAAGACTTCTATCTAGATCTGGAATTCTTAATGTGATGTCGCCCATCAGCCCTTCTCAACATTAGTTGCTCGAACATTTTGAAAAATATTTAGTCTAAGAGGAAAACGTTAATTTTTTTTTTTTTACTTTTGTGCGACGTTTGATTACGACCGAAGTGTTTGAAAATTCTGATTGCCAAGCTTTCTTTAAACCAGAAGGAATTTTAATTTTTTTTTAAAACTAACCAGCGTCTTTTCTATACTAAACTTTAAAAATAGCTTTTAATTTAATAATATGAGACTTCCTTGGCAGAAATTCAGATCTGTTTTATATTGAGAGAGACACGTTGACTCAGGGGATAGAGCATTCGCTTACCAATGAGGCGAACCGGGTTCGAATCCCAGCAATGGCTGGTCGATATGAATTTCGCATCCGGCTTGCAACGATCACAGTGCTGACGTGAAATACCCTCAGTGGTTGACAGATCATGGGTCAGTGTCCCTAACAGTGTGAATTTCTCTTTGTCTTCCTCTCCGTGTAACGCAAATGCGGGTTAGGTCCATCAGAAAGTTCTCCAAAATGGCAAATTTCTAACAATACTTGATCCAGGAGTTCCCTTGTCTTCTGGATTGGGTTCAAAATGACAAGGCTACGGAGTTGAACATGAGTAATCGCAAAATTGGATCAGCTGTTCAGCGATGGTTGTGAGAAATAAAAAGTAGAGTGATTTATCGAATGTTTATTTAGAAATTTCTCTACCAATTTATTTTAGTTTAGGTAGGATGCTGGTCAATTTAATATTAGGCACATATCTCCAATTGAAATTTGATCACTCTAGGCATTCGCAATTTGATCGAAATCTTGATAAACAATAATTTTATATTATGTTGGTAGAAAAAATGGTGAAAATTTTGATTGTAGTCCGAAGACTTAAAATTCCGTTTTATCAAACGCTCTGCTGAAGTTATTCTAAGCACTCTAGCTCGTGTAGAAACTAAGTCAAATGTAAATTAATTCTCTCGTGAAAATAGGGCGATAAACTTTGGCTCAAGAAACTATTTGAAATTGTATTTTCATTGGTTACGGAATGGTCAGTCACTGGTGTAACTAATCGGAATTTTAATTTGCAAGATTCTAGCGCAAACATGAAATTTGAAAAGTATAGTAAACTGGTTTTGAGACTGGTTCATAATAATTTCTGCATATGCGTAGAAGGTCTGATAGTTTTAAAGCGATGTTTGCAAGTGATGAAAGTAAGTAAATTTATGTTTGATGTACGTCGAGAGCTGCACAATGAAATGATTTGAATTCGATTTCAGTCAGAATTTCTGGAGAGAGAAACAGCTTATTCTTAGTTAAACGATACGGCTGAAATCGAAAGGGACTTCTTCATGCCAGACTAATGTTTCGGGGGAGTTGATAATTAAGTTCGTGGTTTAAAAGAAAGGCAGTGGTGATATTTAAAAATAGGACGCATTTAAGATAAATACAAGTATGAAATATCTGTTTCAGTACCTCCATGGTATCTACTTAAAACCCTCTGTAATTTTTCAGTAAAATTGAAACTGAAAACTTTCCTGGTTTAACAGCTTAAAATAATTTACAACTTTTAGTAAAATTTGCATTCAAAAATTTCGTTACAAGCAATTATATCTTATAGTTATAAAATTTAATGCTTATTTAGTTACAAACTTTATATATTAATGTTCAAATGAATTTAAAATAAATACTCAAATGTTTTTTCGAAGAATATTTTTCATTGCACGTTAAACTCTCAGTGTTAAAAAATGAAGTTAATTCGTTTTATTTAATTGCCTAACATAAAACAGAACCGAAAGATATATTTACAAAATTAAAGTTCCTATTTGATTGATATTACAAGTTTACTTGAATTTTTTAATGGGGGTAAAATTTATTAAACACTTTACGTAAATTTAAAATACACGCAATTTCGGGAACCCCAATCATTGTAACTCTGAAGATCCGTCTAGAGCAGTTATTCTAGATAAGCTTATAATTCTCTTAAACATATTACTGGTTAAAGGTACAATGCAAAATAAAATTTCAATGGAGACCTGGCAACTGATTCTGTTCTATTTCTACCCGCTTTTAGTTCTGAATATCACTACATAATGTTTGGCCACTTATCACTCAAATTTGCGAAATATGTATTTTATTCAAAACACAAATACTTTGAACATTCAAAACCGAATCGTAAAATCTCAAATAAATTTAATTAAACAAATGTTTAATTACCCTTTGAAACTTTCCACAAATTAGAGCTAACTTTTCTAAACTTGATATAGTTAAAAATACTGTAGACATTCAAATTCCTCGAGCTAAGCACTATGAACGTTCAAGTTGTACGAACATTTAAAGCGCTTGGGGTTTTTTCAGGTCACGCACTTTCGACCTAATGTCGCAGTCCAGGTCCTTACTCTAACACCCCAACCCTTTAAGATGTTTCATTAATGCAATTGTGCTATTGAGAGAACTTGAAACTAATTTCAAGAAGGGTAACCGCTTGTATAAGCACTAGATTCCTTCAGAGACTTCAGGTCACGAACATGCGACCTAGCGTCACAGCTCAGGTCCACCCAGTCTTTAGAAGTAACTCTAGTCCTTACTTGCCCCATTCTACGGTAGCTTGAAAATCGAAAAGTCTTGAAAAGGCTGAACGAGTTCGAAGAGGGAGCAGAACGGCCGTCTACCGCTACCTAGTCGGGGGCCCGCCCAACCCTTTCAGAACCTTATTTCACGCCTGTTTACCTATGTTGCCGATAAATTCAAATTTCTAAAAATATCTGGAAAATTTTTCAAAACTGTTGAAAACTTCTGAGAACGTTCATAGTGTATACATATATACAGTCGGACTTCTATTTAACGAACTTCCATTTTTCTCTATTTTGCGATTTTTTTTTTCGAGAAACCAAGAGCAATTTGGAAATTTCTTCGAAAAATAAATAGAAAATTCACTTTGCTATTTGGAAGTTAACAAATTTTTCTTTGAGATCTCCCACTTTCCCTATTTTCCTAAATGTTTCAGAACATTTCAAACTTGATAATGGGGGATTAAATGGGTGAAATGACCTTTAATTGATTTTCGTAGCCGCTTCTCTTCTAGAGAAGGCTCTAAAATCCCTCTTTGTTTGCATTTCAAACAAAAAAACTAGACATAATTGACGGATTTTATCAGTAACAATCAAACTTAACACATGTGGTAATATATGTTTAAAATTAATTTTATAATAAATGCAGCTATAGTTTTATTACATAAATTAAGCTTCTTTTAGTTGAAAATAAAAGTAGCATGATAGTTTTCCATGCCGATTTCTATAGTCAAGATGTATTAAATAGATACTAGTTTACAAGGTGTATCAATTGCTATTTTAATTATGTCCAGTGTTTATCAATTTACCTGTTTTGAGTTGAAGTATTTCTAAAGGTGATTTTCTAATTAACGAATTTTTCATAAAACAAAATTATCGGGATTTAGTGTGACTTCTTTAAATAGAGGTTTGACTGTATATATTTTTACTTTTGAAAACGGGGGAGGGGACAGCGTAATCTTAGAAGTCTATTCAGATTAGAAAGAGTAGTTAGTAGACTTTAGATTTTAACTTTAGACTTAAAATTTTCTTTTTAAGAAATAAATTTGTTTTACATAAAAATTCAACTTATGAAGTCGAATCAAAATCAGAAATGTTGCCATTACCTCGAAGCTAATTCGGATTTCCAAGTATAGTAAGAATCTACTATCTTGTGTTTCATCCTCCGAATGTAATCTCAAGATTAATTTTACAGTACTGAGAAATCTAATTAAAAACTGTTATTTGAGATATTTCAATTCTCTTTAAAAGAGTATCGGAAGAAAATTTCCTTAATGATGAAAATGATTTTGAACTTTAAAACAAATTAATGCAAAATTTTTTTTTTATTTGCTTTGTATTTAATAAAGCAGTTTTATTTAAATCAATTTGGAGTGGTGAATAAAGAATTCGTATTAAACTAAGAATGGTATGTATTTATAAGTATTTAAAATTTATTTTTATGCTACAATTAATTTTGAACCACTTCTACAACAGTTGGTTTTCATCAATAACTTATAGCATGATTTTTTTATATTATGTCGCACAAAATTTAATTTAAAATTACACGAGCAAAAAAAAGGAAGGAAAAATTCACCGAGATGCATGTTTTACCTTAATTTATTAAAAAAAAAAAAAGGAAAACAAATGCTTGTAACGAAATTTAAGAAATTTACCGTTCTTATTTTATAGTGTTTAAAACAACTGGATGAAGCTGTCGTTTATTTCATATTTTCAGAAATATTAAGTCCAATTTAACCCTTGACAACTTTGTTCGTTTTTAAACGTCTGTGCGAAACTATAATTTTACTTATTATTTGTGTGGCTACCTGTTCATACCTACAGAAAATACAAAAAAGTGTTTTGCAAAAATGTATGTATGAGTAAAGGTTTGCATAAGGTCAAAAAGGATGACCCAATAGCTATTTTCGCTGGTGCGTTACCAGATTCTTTTTGTCATTTCTCATCTCGTTCATTTGTGGTTTTAAGCACAAAAATTGTTGAAAGCAAATTTATTACAGTAGATGCATTTAAAATTCCACCTCTCCACCACTAAAATTGTTCTAATAAATCAAATTTTAGGTAATGTGTTTAATGAATTCTTTTAAATTAATCTAAATTGCTTTAACACTAGAAAAAAGGCCATATAAAATGTTAGAGTAGAAACCTAACCTCAATAGTGGAGAGGAAATTAAAATAAAAATGCGATTGGATTGAATGCAGGTTAAGAATTCATTCAACTATAGGAAAGCTTAAATTGACCCCCTGAACAGTGCCCATTATTCTAATGGTCAAGGGATTGCTAAATAGTAAGGCGCACTATGCGTTTAGATAAATTGGAGAGTTTCGTAACTTCAGAACCAATTATAGAGCTACGACACTACTTTGTCTACAAATATAATTATGGTGAATCCATATTCTTACCACATTACCTTAGAATGCTCACATTTAAACTGAGCCTAATTAACAAAGGTTAACAAGTTCTTAAATTAAATTTATTAGCAAACTGATATTTTTAGATCGACAAAAAGGAGTAGTTTTAGTCACCAATGCTAAAAAAGGCTTATAATTTTTTAATAACATTGTTTGGAAGGGAAGTTTTGAAAATTTATTTCTTACTGGTTTAGACACTGTTATAAATTTAGCTGTAGTCGATTTATTTCTCTTCAAATATTTAAAATATGTTTGATTGCTAATAGTGTTTATTGAAAAACTTAGTTAATTGCCTGTTCTTTAACTATTTTTTAATCTCGATTCTTTATGTCCGGAAAACTCAAAATGGATTGGGGTAACGAAACTAACTGAACTTTAAAACACGCTTTTGAAGACGCATTTATTAAACTAAATAGTTTAAAACCGGAACCAATTAAAATGAAAAGAATTTTTGCAGTTACAAGCAAAATCAATGGAGGAAAGATACTTATTTGCCAACGGAATTCGAAATATCGCCATACTATTATCGACGAGACTGATTGATTTTTGTTGCGAATACCAGAGATGCCAACTTGCTCCGGACAGCAAATATATATTTTAAAGTGGTAGTTTATCAGTTGTGATTCTTGGTTTAATAAATTCAATTTAGTTGATTTTTATCCACTACTATTTCTAAATAATTCGTAGGCTTATATAATTCATCGCTTTGTAGTACGTATGCATTGCTATACCTTGTAAAAAGCAAGCAAAAATAGTCAAATATTTGCAAAATTTACTTTGTAGTTATCTACCGTTTTAATAATTATTTTGGCTTGTCCGGAGCAGTTGGCATCTCTGGAATACTACTGATTATGTGGCAATAGTTGATTATGAAGTAATGCATAAATATGTTTAATATACTATTATAATAAGTTCTAATGGTCCCCCAAAGGAATAAATACCCCGAAAGATTGCCTAAAAGTGTTTGACAATAATGATTTGGTCTATTGTTTAAAAATTAGAATCCTATCTAGAATGTCTCAAATGAAATTCGATAAGTTCATTAATCCAATCACAAAAACTATAGTTGTCATTCATTCGCTATCCTTTCATTCCTTACCAACGCATTCAATTCTCAAAATAGGGAATTTAGTTATACACTGAAGGTCTCTTAAAGCGGGAAGATTATCTATACAGTCGATGGTCAGATTGAGATTCTGCCGCATCTTTTCTTTCGGGCTCAATTCATCCCCCCCCCACTCAATTTTCTTCTCTATGTGTCGTTCGCTTATAGATTCAGAAAACTTACATTTTTGTGATATTTCGCTTTTTGAAAATATTTTAGCACTCACAAGGGATTCAGCATTTTTACATGGTAAGATATCGTCTTTATTACCCAAGATGAAAATGTTCCAATTCATTATTTAAACACTGCACACGAAATAAACAAATAACTCTTTAGTATAAAACTGCAAAACATAAACACAGTGCATAAAGTCCCAGAAACAAGTCCGCAACCGCAGCATAAGTCAACTCGACGGAAACCAGTTTGCACTTGCTCACATTCGTGTATCAATGGGTTAACATTGTAATGCAATTCGTTAAAAATAAATATAAATAGGAAGTATACATACAATCTCCTGAATAAAAACACATTACGTGTCTAAATATAAAAGTATTGCCTGTAAACTCGTGCAAAACATGTAATTATTAAACTACAGTGGGTCTAATTATTTTGTCCAGGACTTTAGCCTTTATATACTGATCCTGAACATAAGAAATAGTTATGAGACTCAGCAATTGGGAAACTCCATGCTCTCTTAACTTAAAGAATAAAATTTAACTAATTCCGTAAAAACATGTGTAAATTCTTGAAGTTCCAAACAATCTGTTTCAAATGACAGATCCCAAACTATTTCAATGGTTTTGACCTTCCTCATCCCATCCTAAACGTCAATGTAAAAATAAAAAATAGAAAAAAAAATTTAGTTACTAGGAAGAAAAAAACTAGTTCTTTATAAACTCGACAAGCAATAATGAAAAAACTGGCTTATTTAACTTATCAGCAAAGAAATAAAATGTTAAAAAGTACCACAGTTAAAAATTACCACAATTAAACAGTTTATAGCCAATTCCAATTATCCAATTTCAACTGAAGTTAGGAGTTTACATTTAAATTATCGCGTGATGCAGATTTTAAACCCTTCCTGAAAAAAAATCATAACTCATTTCGATAAATTTAATATTTAAGCTAGATACTTTATGCCACAATCAATTTATACCACGTACTTAAAATAAATCACAATAAAGTACGCATCGTTCCAGCTAATCAAATGAAAAATAGCCACTAATCTTATGCATTTAAAAATGTTTGTTGAAATAGAAATTTTCAGCCATTGATTATTTTCAAATTTGATGTGTTTGCAATT